>NC_090764.1:64498499-64598499 GCF_036898095.1 Palaemon carinicauda | reverse complement strand
ATTCCTACACTCACTATGGTGGCCATCAACAACTCTTTGAGATCTATTACTTAAAAAATCAATAATAATGCTAAGAAACGACCCACCCACTCCCAACTGTTTGAGTTTGAAAACAAGGGCCTCATGATTAATACGGTCAAAGGCAACACGAAAATCAAGGCCAATCATATGAACTTCCTGACCACAATCAAGGGATTTCTGTACAGCATTGGAGATTGTAAGAAGGGCATCACATGCTCCAAGGCCTCCACAAAAACCAAATTGCAAACTAGGGAATAGATGATTACCTCCAGGAAACCTATTAAGATGTTTTGCCAGAAGACATTCAAAAACTTTAGATAATATGGAAGTTATGGAAATAGGGCGGTAATCAGCGGGACTTGAGCTACCACAAACACATTTACATAGAGGAGTAACATTACCAATTCTCCAATAAGTGGTAAAAGCTCCTCTTCTTGCTAACTTGCGCAAAATAACAGATAACTTTGGAGTTAAGAAATCTGCTGTATTTATAAAAAACAAAGGAAAAATGCCATTTGGGTCTACACCTCCATAAGCATCAAGGTCCTTCAGCAGAGCTTTAATCTCACGAGATCGAAAAGCTAAACTAGTTAGTTTAGCCTCAGGAAAACAGGAATGAGGAAGTTCAAGTTTTTCATTACTCTGTTTACTGTCAAAAACATCAGCCAACAGGGTTGCCTTTTCCTTTGGACAGTGAGTGACTGAGCCATCTGGTTTAAGTAAAGGAGGAACTGTTGCATCTACACCAAAGAGTGCAGATTTACGGGTAGACCTCCATTTATGTTCCTGAGTTGTACCAGAAAGGGTTTCTTTTTTGGTTAAATTGTACTCCTTTTCAGTTGAGGCATAAACTCTCTGAACAAAAGCTCGAAGCTGAGTATAGTTGTTCCAGGTCAAATCTGATCTGTTACCCTTCCAAAGATGATAGGCCTCCTGCTTCTCCAAATAAGCACGTCTACAATCATCATTGAACCACGGTTTGTCCTTCACTCAGTACCTTAGCACACGAGAAGGGATACGCCTATCAATTATGTTGACTAGATTCTCATTCAAAGGGACAACAGGATCTACACTATTATATAATTGTGACCAATTCAAGCACAAAAGATCATGCAAAATCCCATTCCAGTCTGCTTTGGATTTCATATAAATTTTACAAGAATATGATATATCAGGGATAGGCTGCTCAGTCTTCACTACTAATGAAATCAAGGCATGATCAGATGTCCCGACTGGAGAACTAACCTTACTAGTTATAACGCCAGGGGAGTCAGTGTATACGAGGTCCAAGCAATTACCAGACCTGTGAGTAGCTTCATTTATGATTTGCTCACAGCCTGATTCAGAGGCAAAGTCTAAAGCTCTTAAGCCATGGCGATTGGTAGGAGAGATAGAACTTAACCACTCCCTATGGTGAGCATTAAAATCATCAACAAAGACAAAAGAAGCCTTTCTATCATTTTCTTGTATCTTAGCCATAATGGTAAGAAGACAATCGAAGATAGAATCATCCATGTCTGGATTCTGGTAGATGGAACACATAAAAGTTGTTATGCCTGCCACAAACTTTTATTACCTGAATCCCATGACATCCACATTGATAGCAGGACTTATGAGAAGCAGGGTACTCGGTCCTAATATACACCGCCATTCCCCTGGCCCTAGGGATGGCATCACGTTTCAACATTATTGGCTTCTTAAAATCAGTTATAAGGAGCTCAGATGAGTGCGTCATATTAGAAACCAAAGTTTCTGAGCACAAAAGAGTATCATACTGTCTTGACGCAACTGTAAGGTCTTGAATATTTGCATGAAGACCACGAATATTGCAATACAGAAGACGACATTGACGAAATCTAGGATGTACTGGTCCCGGATTTCGCTCAATGTCTCCATACAGCATAAGAATTAATAGAAATAAAAAGACACATCATACTTAAAAACTAGATTAACAAGAATTATAACAAAAACAATATGTACAGAATTATAAATAAAGAGATTGATAAAACCCATAGACTATAGTAAAAAGTCGGAAAAACTGGTCAACAAGGAGGAGCCGATACACCATGCAAGGGTAAATACCCTCCAGGATAGCCACTTCAACTGAAGGGAGGACAGTAAGGATGGTTTTGAGAAGAAAAAGAATCAGAAAAGAAAAAGACAATCTCCTCATAAACCACCAGGCATCCATGGCCCTTCTATTAAGCCTGCCCAACACACCATTTAAAAAAAAAAAAACAAGAGGAAGAAAAAAAAAGATAATAATAAGATAGAATAGTGCCCGAGTGTACCCTCAAGCCAGAGAACTCTAACCCAAGACAGTGGAAGACCATGGTACAGAGGCTATGGCACTACCCAAGACTAGAGAATAATGGTTTAATTTTGGAGTGTCCTTTTCCTAGAATAGCTGCTTACCATAGCTAAAGAGTCTCTTCTACCCTTACCAAGAGGAAAGTACACTGAACAAATTGCCGTACAGTAATTAACCCCTTGGGTGAAGAAGTATTTAGTATCTCATTGTTGTCAGGTGTATGAGGAAATACTAGAATACGTAAAGAATAGGCCAGACTATTCTGTGTAAGTATAGGCAAAGAAAAAATAAGCCGTAACCAGAGAGAGGGATCCAATGCATTACTGTCCGGCCAGTCAAAGGATCCAATACCTCTCTAGCGGTAGTATCTCAACAAGCAGCTGGTGCCCTGGCCAACCTACTACCTTTAAAATTATTATTATATATATCATATATAACGGATTTTGAGCGAAGCGAAAAATCTATTTTTGGGTGAGATAGCCATGGCGTCCTGATGGAAGGTTCCTGTTTGGTAGCTTCCTTGGGTATAAGACTACTAAGATATTCCCAGAGAATTTAACCACAGGTTATCACAGAATTCTAACTTCTGGAGCGAGTATCTCAAAGGTTTCCCTTTAAGACATCGTAATACAACAGGGGACACGCATGTCTGAACGTGCCACATAGCTATCTCCACCCCGAACAGAGTTAATGCTTCGGTGTGTAAGGACTGAGAATAGCTGGGAGCCGTTCCACAGCTAATCTCACTCGTGGCTACTACTGATACTCGAGACGTAAACAAACGGACGCCATTGCTCTAATGACGTCACGCGCGTCTTTATCCTGGCGCCAGTTGCTGCCCATCACCATGATACAATTGTGTAGGGTGGGAACAAACTGAACGAAGTAGTAGGGAGGGTCCATCAGGACGCCATGGCTATCTCACCCAAAAATAGATTTTTCGCTTCGCTCAAAATCCGTTTTTTGGGCTCAAGCCATGGCGTCCTGATGGAAGAGTACCAGAGAATCAATGTATCGTGGTAGATTTTCCCCCAGAGTTAAGTGCCTAGGCATTGACAAAACAGCAAAGTAATCTTAGGTAAGAACCATAGGAACGAAGTATCCTGCCCCCCATTGGTAGGAAGTTCCCATGGGCTATGCCGACGTCAAAGTGGTATTGAAGGGCTATTCATCTTGACAGAAGAACTTTTAAGAACTTAGAGATGAAGCAGAATGTTTGATATTTGTATAGGAACATTCTGAAGTAGGCCAGTGGTGGTTGGGCACTGTGTATAGAGTTCATCTCCTGATTATCAGAAGTAAGTATTCGTGTAGGAACCTTACTGAGACAAGGTGAATATAATTTAGGATTAGACATCTTAAATTCTTCATGACCATAAGAAAGGAGGAATAAATAAAACTATGACAGTATGTATTTCATAGTAAGTAGGAGCTGAAAGAGACGCATAAGTAATAAAATAGAAATTTTATTTCACAATGCAGAAATTAAATAATTTACAGCAAAAGTAAAGTTCATTTACAGTAATAATAATGTACATAGAAATAAAGGCTTGCTCTTGAATCTGAAAAGGAATTTCAGGATTAGTAGGTACTCGTTCTCGAGGAACGCAAGTCTTTAAACAACACATCATGCTCAAGGCATGCGGCACTTGTGTGACACTATGACATTTCACCTGGGATAAGAACAGTTATAAAAGCACTAAGTGTTTTTAGACATCACTATGAATCACTCGAGGGTCAACATAGGCACCCGAAGAGTTAGAGTCCCAAGTAACTCACTGTTCTACGCAGAGTTAGGTGCAGGTTTCATAACACTACCTGCGGCTACCACAAAATGTTTGATTTCGTGCACTTGTTTCGCATAATGTTTAAAGAAAACTCGCGAGGACTTCCAGCCCGTAAAGTTTTTAAGGCTCTCAAAGTCCATGCTCTGAAAGAAGTTCAGAGAAGATGCCACTTTTCTAGGATCATGACCAGCGGGTGTACTGTTCGGATCCGCTCTGCGAATGAAGTAGGTGATTTTCGCTCTTAATTGTTTCAGTGACAGGTCGCTGCCCGATGTTTCTCCTTTGAAGAGTTGGCCTCCACCAAAGTTCGAAGTTCTGCGAAGATAGACCTTGAGACTCTCTACTGGACATAGAGAGACATCCTCCTTCAGGGGGCATATTCTCCAAGGGCCCCATCTTTTGGTGGGTAATTCATTTTTGGCGAGAAACGTCGGATCAGGGGAGAGGGTCACTTCTCCTGAATCAGCAAACAGGATGTGTCCCTCTTCTCTTGATAATGCCACTATTTCGCTGACTCGAGCTCCCGAGGCGAGAGCAAATAAAAATATAACTTTCTGAGTCAGATCCTTGAGGGGGCATGAATCATTGTCCAAGTTGGAGGCGAAATGGAGCACCTTGTCTAGTGACCAGGAGATCGGTTTCGGAGGGGGTGCTGGGCGTAGGCGAGCACATGCTTTCGGCAGTTTGTTAAAGATGTCGTTGGACAGATCAATTTGGAAAGCATATAGAATTGGTCTAGTCAAAGCCGATTTGCAGGTTGAAATCGTATTGGCTGCTAATCCTTGTCCATGAAGGTGAATGAAGAAGGACATACAGAAATCAATGGTGATTTCTTTAGGATTTTTTGCTTTAACAAAGGAGACCCATTTCCTCCAGGATGATTCATATTGCCGTCTCGTGGATTCGGTCTTGTATTCCTCTAGGAAGTCTAGACTTTTCTTCGAGATCCCAAACCTCTTCTTTGCGGCAAGGGAGAGAAAATCATGAGATGAAGGTCCTTGATTTTCGATGATGAAGCGAAGACAGTCGACTTCTGTACTTGTTGAGAGAGAACTGGGCCCAGGAGAGGGATCAGCTTGGGCTGCAGCTCCAGGACCAGGGGGTACCAGTTGCTCCGGGGCCACTTGGGAGCCACTAGGGCCGCTGTCCCTTTGAAGGTTCTCAGTTTGGAGAGGACTTTCAACAGAAGGTTGGTGGGAGGGAACAGGTATATCTTGGACCATCTGTTCCAGTCCAGTGACATGGCGTCCACCGCTTCTGCTTTGGGGTCCTCGTACGGGGCTACGTACAGAGGAAGTTGATTGTTGTCGCTCGTTGCAAAGAGATCTATCTGAAGTTCTGGGACTTGATGAGAGATGAAGGAGAATGATCTTGCGTCTAGAGACCATTCCGACTCTATCGGGTTTGTCCGAGATAGAGCATCCGCTGTCACGTTGCGGAATCCTTGTAGGTGAACTGCAGACAGGTGCCACTTCTTCTTCTCCGCCAGACGGAAGATTGGGAGAAGCACCTGATTTATCTGGGGCGATCTTGAGCCTTGGCGATTGAGACAACGAACTACCACCGAGTTGTCTAGGGTTAGACGGATGTGGATCGAGGGCGGCGGGGATAACTTCTTCAGAGTAAGAAGGACCGCCATGGCCTCCAAGATGTTTATGTGGAACGTCTTGAATAGTGGAGACCAGGTCCCTTGAGCTTGTTTCAGGTGGGAGTGACCTCCCCAGCCCTCCAGTGAGGCATCCGTGTGGATGTTGAGTGATGGAGGAGGGTGTTGGAGAGGAATGGACCTTTTCAGGGCCTTTGCTTCCGACCACGGCTTTAGGAGGCGTCGAAGTCTGTTTGGAAGCCGTCTCTTGAGGTCTCTTCGAGCGATGGATGCCGATCGTCTCCAGACTCCCGCGGCATCCTTTAGCTGTGCGCGAAGCACTGGGTTTGTCACTGAGGCGAATTGTAGAGAGCCTAGAACTCGTTCCTGCTGTCGTCTTGAAATGCGTTTGGATTTCAGTAGTCGCTTGACAGACCCTGCTATTTCCTTCCTTTTCTTCTGGGGGATGGAAAGGCGGTGTGACTGAAGATTCCAGTGGATTCCCAGCCACTGAAACTTCTGAGCTGGAGAGAGGCGAGATTTCTTCTCGTTGATCTTGAGTCCCAGGTGTCCTAGGTACTGGGTAACTTCGTCGCAAGACTTTGCACACTCTTCGGGCGATGGAGCCCAGACTAGCCAGTCGTCGAGGTAGGCCATCACCTGGACGTTTCTTAGGCGGAGCTGTTGTACTATGGCATCCGCCAGCTTTGTGAAGATCCGAGGGGCCACATTGAGGCCGAATGGCATGGCCCGGAAGGCGTAGCTTTTCCTTTGGAGTCGAAATCCTAGGTAGGAGGAAGCATGATGGTTCATTGGAATGTGCCAATAGGCATCCGCCAGGTCTATAGAGACCGTGTAGGAACCTTGAGGCAGAAGGGTCCTTATTTGTTGAAGCGTCAGCATCTTGAATTTGTTGTTCTCTATGAACTTGTTGAGGGGGGATAAGTCCAGAATGACTCTGAGCTTGTCTGAGTCCTTCTTGGGAACGCAAAACAGTCTCCCTTGGAACCTGGTGGACTTTACCTTCCTTATCACCTTCTTGTTCAAGAGGTCTAGAACATATTCTTCCAGAATGGGGGTCGATTGTTGAAAGAACCGCTGGAAGATTGGGGGTGGTTGCACCCAACTCCAGCCTAGACCGTTCTTGATGATGCTGTGTGCCCAGGGATCGAAGGTCCAACGATCCTGGAATTGGCGGAGTCTTCCTCCCACCGGAAGCACTTCATTGCTTCTGGTGTCCCGAGGACTTGTTGCCTCGGCCGCTAGCTCCCTTTCCTCCTCTACCTCTGGAGGGACGACGAGAGGCGTCTCTGCTTGCACCCCTGGACGAGCCTCTACCTCTGGCATGAAAGGTAGTGGATGGCTGCTCAAAGGCAGGGGTGAAGACCGGTGACTGTGACAACACCGGTTGGGGGACCAATTGAAAGGTCTGCTGTGGTTGGGCAACCACTTGGGAGGTAGCGGGTCCCGGAAACTGACGTCGTTGTTGACGTTGCTGGGGTTTTGGCTTCTGAGGTTTCCTCTTAGGCTGAGGTCCATCGTCCTGAGAGGGTTTCCTTTTTCTGGACATGCCCCACTTGTGGAGAAGGTTCCTATTCTCCGTGGCGGCTCTGTCAGTTATTTCCTTGACAAGGTCAGAAGGAAACAGGTGCTTTCCCCAGATGTTGGAGGAAATCAGCCTCCGGGGTTCGTGTTTCACGGTGGCACCGACAAACACGAATTCACGACAGGCTCTACGAGCCTTTATGAAATGGTACAAGTCCTTCATTACTGTAAGTAAGTGGGATTTGGCTAGTACCATGTAGTGATCAGGTACTCTTGTGTCACAGGCCATAACTTCAAGTTGGACTTGATGAGAAAGAGATGCCGCAAGCCTCTCCTTCGTGTCTTGTTCCCGGCGAAGGAGGTGATCATTGAGCTTAGGGAGGTCTTCATTAAACTGACGTCCGGCGACGTCAGGATCGAGCCTACCCACGACGAAAGTATGTTGAACATCTTTCCATTGTCTAGTGTCAGGGGGTGTCACGATGGAGAAGGGTCTGCACTCCTCCAGTGCAGGGCAGGGTTTTCCTTCTTCCGCCGCTTTAAGGCATGCAGCTAAGGCCTTTTCCAAGAAAGGAAGAACCGCAGTGTCAGGTGCGACATATGTAGGATGCTTCTTGCTCAAGGCAGGAAGCTTAGAGCAGGTAAAGCCCCTGCTCTTAAATGCGGAGGCTAGCATAGCCTGGGCCTTTGCGAGATCGAACACTATCTCTTCTTTAGGTTCGGTCTCCTCCTTCGAGGCAGGTTCGGAACGAAGCCGGACGTAACAGTCCGGGTAGGCCTCGAAGCTTGGGAAGAACTCCACATCTTCCAACGGGACCGTGCCGATCTTGTCACTAACAAAGATCCTGCCTGTCGCAATAACCATATGCTCTGCATACCTCCACGGGTTGGCATGAGAGCAAGCTGGGAGATCCTTGACCGAAATCTTCTTCGGTTCTCTGGATCCAATCATTGACCTGATGGACTCCTGGTTCTCCTTCAGTCTGTCGTCCATGACAGCTCTAATCAGCCGGATCAGTTCTTGGGTAGAAGAGGAAGGATCCGGGGTCGAGGAGGTAGACGGAATGGACATTTCCGTCGGTGTAGGAGTAGGCGGAGGGATGGACGAGGGAGCAGCTCCAAGCTCCGACTCGGTGTATTCCACCTTGTCTTCGTCCTCTTCGGCTCCTTGAGCCATAAGCGCCTTCTCCGTGTCTTCCGAGACGTCTGAGATCTGTTCATCATCCTCGGAATCTAAACGACACTCGTGCATGGACTGAGCCATGACCACATCAGGTTCCACCGTAATTTGGACAGTGGGGATTGCTTCTTTTGGAACCACTGAGTCAGGGGAGGCCTTAGGGAACAACAGGGACCTCAGTTCTTCGGTGGCCAGGTACGGTCCAGTAGCATTTTTCTGAAAGCCACGCACCCACTTGCGCAGCTTTTCACGAGCAATGTCTCTAACCTCCGCTGAGGGAGGGTTATGGAAGGCCTCAACTAGGTGGGCCTGGCAGACCGTACAATCCAGTGGATTCCAGAACTTCAAATCCCCTTTCTTGTCTGCACAAGGGGCGTGAGTCCTGCAAGCCGTATGCCCGTAAAACTGCGGGCGTTTCACAGCGCAGAAGGCGAAGTCACACTTCATCTGCTCCTCCTGTGGAAGAAAGAGAAAATGAGTATGGGGGAGTCATAGGAATGGCTCTTAAACTAAGTTAATATTAATCATTAATTTTAACTTAAAGAAGGTGTGATGCATAGAGAATGAAAACAGTAAAGGAGAACACGCTCCATGCATCTCGCCCGGCTGGTTACCATAAGCTTGGTCCTGGGATAATCCAAATGACCGAGATCATTGGATATAGTTTCCTAGGATTCCCATTATATTGGAACTCCATGGAAAGCCAAGGACAAGGTTGGGATCGAATTCATTCGGTTCCCAGTTAAGAGCCAGAAGGCCTCATTAAAGGTAACTGCTTCTGGCAACCAGCCGTGCTAAGATGCACATAGCATGCTGGAATTAGAAGAATGCAAAGAGACAGCATGATCACTAATAGAGCAGTACTAGGTACTGATCTTAAAAGCAAAGCAGCTTATCTATTTGCTATGTAGGGCTATCTTAGTCTTATGATAGCTACAGTGAGGGGGTGCAAGTATTCTTGACGCCTCCGGGGCATCCGGCAAGCCGCCGGCATGCCGGAGCTCGCTCCAGCATAGATTCTGGCATTAGAACAGACAATTTTCAAAAGTCAGTTAGATACCAGGATGGCGGCCGCCGGCACAACGGCGGCACGCCGGCAGGGAGCGGGGCTCCGGCAGCCGGAGGATGCCAGGTTGGTGACTGGGATAAGGATGGTACAGGTAGTATCGGGTTGCCGGCAGTATATGCCGGCACTCCGGAGATCGACCGGCAAGCGGACGATTAGATAGGAGTAGGAGAGCCGCCGGTAGAAGCCGGCGGCAGCCGGCAGTCCCTCGGTACACGGGGGGCTGGCGGCAAGGGTAGGGAAGTCACCAAGAGGGAGGCAGGTATTGCCGACAGTAGAGGCGGCAAGAGACCGGCACCCGGATAGATAGAGAGACAGGGGGAGGGGGGAAAGGATGCAGGAAGTACCGTCAGGGTTCCAGACATCCCTCCCCCTCCCTGAGAGGGTGTACCCATGATAGAGACAGGCTCTAACATCCATAAGCAGGGGTCACTAGGGACCGGGAGCAGGTAGCCCAAGGGAGGGCTAGGGAACACCCAAGAGGGGGGGGAGACTCCCCTATGCAGAACTACACTAGTAACTAACCTTATAGGACACTATGAAGGTATATGTACCAGAGCGGACTGCACAGGGAAGCTCGGGTAGCCCTACTCATCCACCCTAAGGAGGATTTGTAGGACAGGGGACAGATGAGTATAAACTAACCTAAGCATAGGCTAGGCTATACAAGAGATAGGTGGGGAGGGAGAAGAGAGAGGTCTTCCCAGGAAGGGTTTCTGTACCAGAGCGGCCACTAAGGGAAGGGAGGACACTCCCTAACCTAAGATCAGGCTGATCGGCTAAAACGGTGCAAGAGTACAGTTTCAGCATGGAACAGAGAAACCTTCCTAACCCGACCTAGAGCAGGGCTAAAAGTCCTGAACTAGGCAAGGAAGAAGACATATCGCTATCGCAGGAAAGTCATAGACTATCCTAGCCATAGAGGTAGGCTAGCCTAACCTCACTCTCAGACGCCATCCTAAAGGGGGTTCATTCCTTTAGGGAGGACTGAGAGGCGATATATATACTCTATTAGACAATTAATCCCTTTACTCAGAAAAGGGATCAAGGCTAAATAGAGGGAATGCCAAGGCAGGGGATGAAGGAAGCATATAGGGGTCCTAAGGTTAGGTTAGGCTAGAAAGAATCACTGACTAGCCTATCCCCTATATGGTCCCTGAAGGCGAAAACATTTGCATCACTAGTCAAAAGTATTGTAAAATAATAATGCCACTATCTTCATAACTTAGTCTAGGATCACTAATAAATCATGCATGAACACTTGTATGTAGGCTCCTGGCCTGGGGGCTATAGTAGCCGACTGGTATGAGGTCAATCGATGACCGATAAAAAGCGTCTAAACACGATATAAAAGTTCCTAGCTATGAAGACTAAATAAACTAATGTATTCGATTAGTATATAATGCCGGAAGCGTTGTTGTGGCTAACTAAATAAGACATGCAAAACAACAACGACGCCATAAAATGGCGGGTCCGGTAGAGGCACAGCTCTGCCACAAAACATCAATTATTTCGCAAAATAATATTTACTTTACGGCCAGAGCTTAATTAAACAATACTGGAACCTTGTACTCAACTTTCCAGAAGAAGGCGAGGCTGAAGGTAACGACATAGCGAAGATGCAAAGCGATAAAGTTAACACAAGGGAAAATCCGTCTAAGTAGGGCAGCTACTAAACAAAGGATAAAGACGCGCGTGACGTCATTAGAGCAATGGCGTCCGTTTGTTTACGTCTCGAGTATCAGTAGTAGCCACGAGTGAGATTAGCTGTGGAACGGCTCCCAGCTATTCTCAGTCCTTACACACCGAAGCATTAACTCTGTTCGGGGTGGAGATAGCTATGTGGCACGTTCAGACATGCGTGTCCCCTGTTGTATTACGATGTCTTAAAGGGAAACCTTTGAGATACTCGCTCCAGAAGTTAGAATTCTGTGATAACCTGTGGTTAAATTCTCTGGGAATATCTTAGTAGTCTTATACCCAAGGAAGCTACCAAACAGGAACCTTCCATCAGGACGCCATGGCTTGAGCCCAAAAATATATATATATATTATATATATATATTATATATATATTATATATATATATTATATATATATTATATATATATATTATATATGTATATTATTCTATATATATATACAGTATATATATATATATATATATATATATATATATATATAATATATATATATATACATTATATATATTATTATATATATATATATATATATATATATATATATATATATATATTATATATAATTATATATATATAGATATATATATATATATAAATATATATATATATATATAATTATATATATATTATTATATATATATGACGTCTAGTGCTGCGATGAACAGTGAACTGTATGGGACTGTTTCATTTGGGTGAAAAGGTGTTGAAACCTTGCACTACAATACCCTTTTTTAAGTGTCACCCTGGTGACACTAGGACTGTTCTTTATAGGTGCAGAATTATACCAATGACACCAGTGCCATGTGTACACTTGTACGCAGTGTTGATAATTATCCAACATTTACAGTGAAATTATCTTAATTTTTCAACTGATTTCGAGTGGCTAATGACTTTTTTTCCCTTTCAGGTAGAAAATATATTTATCTTTTATATGTTGGATGCATAATTCTATTGCAAAATTCAAAACACCAATTGTTACATTTAAGTTGTCTATTCAAATAAATGTCTAACGTGTATTTGCGTCTCATTCGCCCCAAATGTAGGTAAATAAAATTAGACAGAGTTTTTTACTTATTTTCCTAAGTAAAGTATATGCTTGAGGGTACTTGTATATATGAACAAAATAACTGAATGATATTTACATTTGTTCTTATATAGATATAAACCTTGCTGCTTCTACTGTCGAGGACGACATTTCCCTGCAGGGGGCAGGAAGCCCTAACATTGTTCCATGCTTAGTGGTTATGACGTATAACGGTATTGTCATATATTTCTGTTGTCTGGATGACCATATAGAAGCTGACCCAAGGTTGAGGCACTTATACAAACCCACAGATACAGTACTTTCAAGTAATTCTCTGGTAAACTTCCATCAAGACGACATGGCTTGAGCCCAAAAAACGGATTTTGAAGCAAAGCGAAAAATCTATTTTTGAGTGAGATGGCCATGTCGTTCTGATGGACCCACCCTCCTTTTCTAAAGAAAGGGATTGTATAACAATCCCCACCTGAAACTACTCTATCTGTAGCACCATGCTTAATTGCTACAAGGAATGGGTAGCCATATTAGACCCTGTAGTAGTACGGGAAGGGGATCCACTGGGTAACCTTGATGATGGCGGCCCTTTAATTTCGCCACTCTTTCCCCTCAGAGCGAAAACTCTATTCGGGGTGAAGATTGCCATGTGTCGTATCAAGAAATACGTCCCCTGATATTATGCGATATCCTTAAGAGTTATTTTAAGGATACTCACGCCAGGAGTTAGAATTCTGGAGACCTATGGTCAATTCTCTGGGATTATCAATGTGGCCAAATATCCCTTAGAAAGCTGCCTAAAGGAACCTTCCATCAGGGCGACATGGCTTGAACCCAAATATATATATATATATATATATATATATATATATATATATATATATATATATATATATATATAGATATAGATATATATATATATATATATATATATATATATATATATATATATATATATATATAGGGATTTAGGGCACCAGATTAACTGGAGTGAGTCGTCTTTGCTTTTTAAGAGTACCTGTCCGTACAGAAGGAAAATCCTGGAATCAGCCATCATAAATCAATCAAACACAATGAACCTATGTGGGGGCCAATGGAAAGCTGACACAGTGGACAATACTCTTCTCAACCCTATCATTAAGAAGATAATCCACGGAGACCGACCACCAGACATGCATCAGAGGTCAAGACTTCCTCCAAGCGGCTCAACAATAAGAACACGCACCTGGATGTAATTAAATTTGGCTAATCCTTCCAGCAATTATAACAACTATAGAACAATTGAACACACCCTTTTGCTTTCATATATAAACCGTCAATCTCCACTGTAATTCTCACTTTAACTTTACTTCCTGAAGAGGGTCGATGTTTATTGACCGAAATATAGTGTGATTTATTCATATTTCCTGTGTTTCTTTTATGGGCCTTTTTGAAAAAACATGTTAAACTGTTCGATTACAGTTATAAATAAGACATATATATATATATATATATATATATATATATATATATATAGATAGATATATAGATAGATAGATAGATAGATAGATAGATACTGTATAGATATATAGATATTTTTTTGGGCTCAGGCCATGTTGTCCTGATGGAAGGTTCCTTTAGGTAGCTTTCTAAGGGATATTTACTATAATGATAATCCCAGAGAATTGAACCAAAGGTCTCCAGGATTCTAACTCCTGGCGCGAGTATCCAATTAAGGATATCGCATAATATCAGGGGACGTATTTTTTAGATACGACACATAGCAACCTTCACCCCGAATAGATTTAACACTTTGATGTAAGGGGGAAGAGTGGAGAAAGAAAGGGGGTGCCGTTCTAGATGCCCGGTGGACCTCCTTCCCCATTACTACTGCGACTTCATTCCTTTTCTTGTAGCTCTCTAAGTGAGTTGTGCTTCCGTTAACCCGGTGTTGTGTTGCAAGTTTTTTTGGAACATTCATCATGCAATCTCCAGCATTTTCATCCTTTGGAAAGTTGAGTATTAATTCTTTCCTGTGTATAATTCTAGTCTCCTTTTTCACAGTTAAATTTTGATAATTTAAGTGTGTTTAGGTGAGCCTTGCCCAGACCGGAGGCTGTTATTTTACGACTGCAGTTGCCCATTACTATTACATTTTAGTTAGTCAGTAGGGCAACATTTCCCGGTATTAAGCTATTATGTTAGCTATTTAGGCAAATCATACAAGTCGTGATCTTGCATACATGAATTTTATTCCTCTTCCTATTATGTGACTTTACTGATCGTATGTGGCGGGAGCCCCAGCGGTACCAAACGTTGGCCAGGGATCCTACCAGAGCAAGACTACTCTCGCTCATTTATACGTTAGTAAAGTAATTCCCCATGTTTAGCCTCAACCTATCATTCCTTATTGATTCGGATGAGACCTTACATTCTCTATAATCTATGGACAAGGTATGATATACATTCTCTCTCAGAGAAAAGAGGCTAAACCCTTTCTCCCTCCCTGAGTGCCGCCCCCGTTATAGGCGGCAGCCACTTTTTTCTTCATTGCCTTCAAGCTCCGGCTTTAATTTAGATAGTGACAAACTCAGGGTGGCCTTGTCTTGCCGCCGACGATGTCGCCAGCAAAGGAACCATGTTTCCTCTGCCACCGACAACGTCGTTAGCACAGGAAGCCATGCTTCCTCAGTTCACTGTTGTAGGTAGGCGGCATACCTGCCGCCATCTTTCATCTCAGTGAACTACAAGACCCTTACCGTTCCCCCTTCTGTCCTTTAGTGACGTCATAGCCGTCACAATTCTCTTTCGCCAGTATTCTGACAGTCATCCTGGCTTGGTAGGTTGACTGCGTTACCGGCGGGTACCCTGCCGGCGGCAGTTAGTTCAGCCACCTCAGCCACCTTCCCCCTTATGTCCTTCTTCACCGGTAGTGAATATCACGGGGGGAAGATTGAGCCAGCCCTGACGGCTGCCGGTGGGAAACCTAACATACTTTGAAGAAAGCCTCAGCCCTCTCTTGGTCTGCATCCACAATCTTTTATGGATGGGTGGAAGCCAGAATCAGAAAGATTCTTATCCCTTCCATTGGAACTCTCATTCTAGTAGGGAGACAGTAGGCAACCTGATAGTCCTCCTACACTTCCAATTGTTATGTTAACATAATAATAGGAATCTCTCCTTCCTCAATGCTTTCTCTCTTTATATCAGTTAGTGCCGCAAGGTACTAACCTAACCCCGGCAGTGCGCCGGGGTTAGGTTAGTACCTTGCGGCACTAACTGGCCGGCTAACTACAGTATACAACTATACAGTAGTACACATATTTTCTAACATACTCTGTGTTTCTTGTCGCAGTCTATTGTTGGGACCACGATTTTGTGTTGAGGCTGAGTACTCCCTCAACACGCAGATGGTTTATTTCGATTATCAGGACCTTAAAAAATCACCGATCAGTGTTGATATATACTACAGGTAGAGAATGTTAGTAAAGCGCTTACTGACCCTAACTCTAGTCCCTAGAGTTTACTCCTACCTTGTATTCTCCCTATCAGGGAAACTAAATATTAATTACTGACGGAGGTCTCAGCAATGGCCTGGGAGGGGAAATAGATATGTCTTTTCTACTTCCTTTCAAGATTACTATCCTAAGCTACCATAAACGATAGTAATTACTATTGTTGATAAAAATTGTATGCTTTTATATCATATAAAAAATTATATACTCATTGAGCCCCTTTTCTTTTACAGGAGGGGCCAATGGAGAAGTGTGCAGCCTTAGCCTGCAACCACGAAGGCAAAGACTTTTGTGGCCACACGAAGTGCAGGACTCATGCCCCCTGCTGCATCGTGTCGGGAGTCAAGAATTTGGACCCAAAGGGTTGCCCCATTTGTTCGACCCTGCTGGCCAACGGCTTCGGAGAAGCTCCCTCAGTCAACATAGAGACTAGAGATACAGCAAGGGAGACCCTTCACAAATGGGTAAGTAGATTCCAAAAGAATTTTCAGGGACCATAATTACCCGACGACTCCCTAAGGTGCCTACTGTTCCCCCAAGGCTCTACCAAATGCAGTAGTGCCCCACTAACAGGTCCAGTCTTCCCTCATACTACTGAAGATCGACGCGGACATAGACAAGGCACTGAAAGGCATGGACATCCACCAAGAAAGGACATTAGAAGTGTCCATTGACACTGAGAGGGACCAACTACAAGGAGGCCCCGAAGAAGACGTGGAACATCCACAAGCGGAGGAAGAAGGATCCGTTTCAACGGCAACCGAAGACCCTCAGATTGCCGTGACGGCATACCAACCTATGCCGTCAACCTCTTCAATCCCAACTCCACAACCAGTGGCACATGCCGTCAAAAACGAAGAGATCCTCACTTCGATTCAACGGATGATGGAGTTGTTCTAATAGGTACAAGAGACAATGAGAGAATCACTCAGTCTGCAACAGATAATATTGCAAGAGAGGACAGACCGCCCCAGACCTACCAAGAGCTCTACTAAGAAGCCACTTAAGGTGCTGAATCTCTCTCACTGCTCCGAAACCAACCCCTGGAGGTATGCGGAGCATATGCCCATGATGAATGGGAAATTATTCGTCTCGGAGAAGTTGGGGACCAAACTGATTGAAAATCTTGAGTTCTGGCCTAACTTTTCAGCTTACCCAGAATGTTACGTGAGACTGCGGGATGAACATGCAACCCGTGAGGAAACTGTATCGAAAGAGGTCATTGTCTTCGAGCATGACAAGGCGCAAGCCATCCTCCTGGAAACCTTGAAAGGAGCCGGGTACACCAACTCCAAAGTCTCAGCACTGAGCAAGAGACATCCCACCTTTCTTGCTCCTTCCTCCATCTCTTTCCCCTTTTCGGAGAAAGCACTAGACTTTGCCGTCAAGGCAGTCGACGAGGGCAAACCCTGCCCAACCCTAGAGGAATGCAAACCATTCTCTCTAGCACTGCCTGCCTGCAAGGAGAAGTGGATGAATGTCCACCTAACCTTTTCCGTCTCTAACTTGGATCCAGAGATAGCAGGCCAGCAGTTCAATGAGAACCTTCCGAAGTTCCCAGACCATCTTCTGAGGATGGAACAGGAGACGAAGGAGAGACTTGCAGCCTCCCTTTCTCATCAGAACTACCTGGAAATGAGTGCAGGTCTACAGAATGCCCCAGAAATGTTCATTTTCCTGGCTAAGTCCCACATGGGTACCCTTGTGAAAGACTTATATGCTTTCCTCAGAGCGAGGAGAGCCTGCAGAGAGTTCGTTTTGGCCTCAGCGACCATAAGACATGAGCCAAGGAAACCGATTACCTTGAACATCTGGGGTAAACACCTTTTCCCACAGGAACTGGTCCAAGAGATCATAGCCAGAGCAACCACGGAGAACTGGAACCTTCTCCTAAAGTAGGGCATGAGCTCAAAGAGGAAATCTTCCTCGGACGGAGGTCCCCAGCCAAAGAATAAAAAGGCAAGGAGACCACGCAGACCTGCACAACTTTCTGCCGTGACTATGACCATGATGCCTCAGACCACTTTCAAGATGGTCCCTCAACAACTGGTAGCCCAGTCGCCAATGTTTAACCCCCAACGTTGAGAGGCAGTCGACTTCTTTCCGCCTTAGTCAGAAAGGAAATTGCCGAAGAGAAGTTCGTCCAGAGGTGACTCCTCCAGGGCCGAGTAGGACGTGGTCACGAAAACAAATCCACAGGACCCCCCATCCAAAGAGGGGTTCCAGGTAGGAGGCTGACCGTATCACTTTCGGGATTGCTGGACCTTCGATCCCTGGGCCCACAACCTATTAACGAATGGACTCGGGTGGAAATGGAAAGAAACTCCACCCCCTTTTCCAAAATTCTTCCAACACTCCACCCCCTCGTTAGAAGAATATACCTCAGAACTCTTGAACAAGGTAATGAGGAAAGCGAAGTCCATCAAATTCCAGGGAAGGCTGTTTTGTGTTCCCAAGAAAGACTCAGACAAACTCAGTCATTCTAGACTTGTCTCCACTCAACAAGTTCATCGAGAACAACAAGTTCCGGATGCTTACTTGGCAACACATAAAGACCCTTCAACCAAAAGGAGCAAACACAGTCTCAATAGACCCAACAGATGCTCACTAGCATCTTCTATTGAGCCGCCCTTTCTCCTCCTACCTAGGATTCATGCTACAGAAGAAGTGTGTCTTCAGAGCAATGGCCTTCGGACTGGATACAGCCCCAAGGATATTCACGAAGCCGGCAGACACAATCGTCCAGCAACTACACTCCAAAGGAGTTCAAGTACTAGCATATCTAAACGATTGACTGGTATCGGCAGCATCCAAGACTACTTGTCTGCAGGCAGCCAACAAGGTGATCCAGTTCCTGGAACATCTGGGCTTCAACATCAATCGCAAGAAGTCTCGCCTTCCTCCAGGTCAGAAGTTCCAATGGCTAGGAATCCAATGGGCCTTAAAGTCACATCACCTCTCCATTCCATCTAAGAAGAGGAGAGAGATAGAGGGATCTGTCAAGAGACTAATCCATCACAAGAGGATTTCAAGATGCCAACAGGAAAGAGTATTGGACTCTCTCTAGTTTGCGGCAGTGACAGACCCGGTGCTAAAAGCACGTCTAAAAGATGCGTTAGGAATCTGGAGAAGATACGCATCAAACGCTCAAAGAGATCAACCAAGGTTGACCCCGACCCTGTTGTGCACGCAGTTAAGGCCGTGGTCAACAGCAAAAAGCCTAGCATGAACAATTCCCTTGCAACCACCACAACCATCAGTGGAGGTACACACGGACTCCTCCTCGAAAGGATAGGGTGGCCATTCTCATGAGAGAAAAGTGCAAGGGAATTGGTCGCACCAGTTCAAAACCTTTCATATCAACGTTTTGGAAGCTCTGACAGTTTTCCTGATGTTGAAGAGACTATCCTCTCGCAGAACAATCCACATCAGATTGGCCCTGAACAATGAAGTGATAGCAAAATGTCTAAATCGACAAGGCTCGAGATCATCTCACATCGGACATGTGATATTAGTCACCTTCCACCTGACAAGGAAGAAGGGATAGCACCTATCAGCAGTCCACCTACAAGGGTTCCGCAGTGTGACGGCAGATGCTCTATGCAGGCAAAAGCCCATAGAGACAGAATGGTCCCTAGACGCAGACCCATTCTCCTTCACCTCGGAAAAAGTCCCGGAACTGCAGACCGACCTCTTCACAACGAGCGACAAGAAACTACCTCGTTAGTAGACCCTTAGATGGACCCTCAAGCAGATGCAATGGACATCATGTTCCTCGACCAGAACAGGTGGAATCACATTTACCTGTTTCCACCAACCATCCTCCTGCTAAGATTCCTAGACAAGCTAAGATCCTTCAGAAGGACAGCAGCAGTAGTGGCCCACAAGTGGCCCAAAAGCAATTGGTTCCCTCTAGTTCTAGAACTGAAATTGAAGCTGTTCCCTCTGCCGAACCCAGCATTATCCCAACTGGTCCAGAAGTCGACTGTCTACACTTCATCCTCGAGAACCAACAACCTACATCTCACGATTTTCTCGCCCTACCGGCGAACAAAAGGTTTAGAATCTCTAAGGATAAAGTTGACTTCATCAAAGAGTATAAGTCAAGTTCGACTAGGAGACAATAAGAATCGTCATGGAAGAAATAGGTGTCCTTTGTGAAATCAAGGGAACTGACAGAAATATCGATAGATTTCTGCCTAGCTTTCTTCATATTCCTACACGAACAAGGCCTGGCTTCCACTACGATTACCTTGTGTAAGTCGGCCCAGGCTAGACCACTTCTGTACACTTTTGGAGTGGACCTCTCTAGTTAAATCTTTAATAAGATCCCAAAAGCATGAGCTAGACTCAAGCCAGCAACCCCACCAAAGCCTATCACATGGTCTTAGGACAAAGTCTTGCACTATGCTTCAAACCTAAACAATGAGAATTGTACTCTAAAGGATCTAACACAGAAAGTCATTTTTCTGTTTGCCATAGCCTCAGGGGCTAGAATTAGTGAAATAGTGGCCTTATCTAGAAACGAAGGCCATATTCAGTTCCTAGACACAGGCGAACTGAATCTCTTTCCTGATCCTGCCTTTTTTTGCCAAGAATGAGCTACCCACCAAGAGGTGGGGTCCTTGAAGAACCTGCCCATTGAAGGAAGATACCTCTCTTTGCCCAGTAGAGTGTCTCAAGTTCTATCTTCGAAGAACTTCAGACTTCAAGGGAGGACAGCTCTTCAGAGGCGAAACCTCAGGATCAAACCTATCCCTAGGACAACTGAGAGCAAAGCTCACCTACTTTATTCGCAGAGCGGATCCTGACAGTAAACCCGCAGGTCACGATCCAAGGAAAGTTGCTTCTTCATTGAACTTCTTTCAACATATGGACTTTGGAAGACTCTGCTCATACTCTGGGTGGAGATCATCCAGGGTCTTTTACAAACACTATGCGAAGCAAGTACATGAAATAAAACATTTTGTGGTGGCGGTGGGTAGTGTTATAAAACCCGTCGTCTAGCGCTACAATGAACAGTGAACTGCTTTGGGACTTTCCAGTGCATCAGGTGCATGGGTACACTTACCCTCGAGTGCAAAATCACAACGATGATTAACACACTGTTCCATAAAGGTGCATATCTGACCAATAACACCAGTGCCGAGTGAACATTTGCGTCACAGTGTTTATGCATTCCCAAAATCTGTACAAGCCAGTCAGATTTAGTTTCACATCTCCATTGAGTGGCATTATTCAGATAATGAAATTACACATTTTTTCTACAAGAGAAAATATGGACCCCGATGTGTTTTCAATGCTGGATCAGATTTATACCCTATTGTAACTACATTTGATAATCTAGTTGCAAGGTAAAAATACTAAACGTATTTGCGTCTTATTGCAGCTATCTTAGTTGCAGACAAATGAAACATGCTAGAGTTTTAATTAAACCCTAGAGGGGCCCAACTTGAAATCAGGATACAGATTTCCAAGGTATGTGATAGGTAATAAAGGTATGTGATAGGTAATCTCTAAGTTTTATCTTCCGTTCCTACGGAAATTCAAGCCTAGAATCCTTATTGTTGATGTCGACACTTTCCCTGGTGGGGGCAGGAAGCACTAAACCAGTTCCAAGTTTAGTGGAAATGACAGTTAACTGGAATTTCACATACAGGTCTAGCAAACCAGATAAGGAAATCCATTCAAAGTGGATGGCACATACACAAACCCACAGCTATAGTAATTTCAAGTTAATTCTCTTGTATGCTTCCATCAGGACATGGCCTGAGCCCAAAAAACGGATTTTGAGCAAAGTGAAAAATCTATTTTTGGGTGAGAGTGCCATGTCGTCCTGCTGACCCCTCCCAAAATTACTTTATCTGCGGCCATTTCTGCTTAACGACAAGAAAAGGAATGAAGTTGTAGTAGTAATGGGGAAGGAGGTCCACCGGATACTTAGAAGGGCACCCCCTTTCTTTCGCCACTCTACCCCCTTACATCAAAGAGTTAAATCTATTCGGGGTGAAGATTGCTATGTGTCGTATCTAAACAATACGTCCCCTGATATTATGCGATATCCTTTATTGGATACTCGCGTCAGGAGTTAGAATCCTGGAGACCTTTGGTTAATTCTCTGGGAGTATCACTGTAGCAAATATCCCTTAGAAAGCTACCCAAAGGAACTTTCCATCAGGACGACATGGCACTCTCACCCAAAAATAGATTTTTCGCTTTGCTCAAATTCTGTTATATATGTATATATATATATATATATATATATATATATATATATATATATATACTTTATATATATATATACTTTATATATATATATATATATATATATACTTTTATATATATATATATATATATATATATATATATAAATATTATTATTATTATTTCTAGCCAAGCTACAACCCTAGTTGGAAAAGCAAGATGTTATAAGGCCAAGGGCTCCAATAGGGAAAAATAGACTAGCGAGGATAGGAAATAAGAAAATAAATAAATGATGAGAACAAATTAACAATAAATCATTCTAAAAACAGTAACAATGTCAAAATAGATATGTCATATATAAACTATTAACAACGTCAAAAACAGATATGTCATATGTAAACTATAAAAAGACTCATGTCAGCCTGGTCAACATAAAAACATTTGCTCCAACTTTGAACTTCCGAAGTTCTACTGATTCAACTGCCCGATTAGGAAGATCATTCCACAACTTGGTAACAGCTGGAATAAAACTTCTAGAATACTGTGTAGTATTGAGCCTCATGATGGAGAAGGCCTGGCTATTAGAATTAACTGCCTGCATAATGAACTAATTGAACGACGATGCAAAAGATTAATATCTGGATCAGGAATACGAAATTTAATAGACCGCAAGTTTCTGTCCAACAAATTAGGATGAGAATCAGCAGCTTAACACCAGACAGGAGAACAATACTCAAAACAAGGTAGAATGAAAAATTAAAACACTTCTTCAGAATAGATTGATCACCGAAAATCTTGAAAGACTTTCTCAATAAGCCAATTTTTTTGTGCAATGGAAGAAAACACAGACCTGTGTTTCTCAAAAGTAAATTTGCTGTCGAGAATCATACCTAAAATTTTAAAAGAGTCATACAAATTTAAAGAAACATTAGCAATACTGAGATCCGGATGTTGAGGAGCCACCGTCCTTGACCTAGTTACAATCGTACTTTGAGTTTTATTAGGATTCAACTTCATACCCCATAATTTGCACCATGCACTAATTTTAGCTAAATCTCTATTAAGGGATTCACCAAGCCCAGATCTACATTCAGGGGATGGAATTGATGCAAATGATCTTCCTAATCGGGTAGTTGAATCAGTAGAACTTCAAAAGTTCAAAGTTGGAACAAATGTATTTATGTTGACCAGGCTAACATGAGTCTTTTTATAGTTTATATATGACATATCTGTTTTTGACTTTGTTAATAGTTTATTTATATAGGACATATCTGTTTTGACGCTGTTACTGTTTTTAGAATGATATATTGTTAATTTATTCTCATTTATCTATTTCCTTATTTCCTTTCCTCACTAGGCTATTTTTCCCTGTTGGAGCTCTTGGGCTTATAGCATCTTGCTTTTCCAACTAGGGTTGTAGATTGGCTAGTAATAATAATAATAATAATAATAATAATAATAATAATAATAATAATATGCAACAAGCTTGTTTTCTAGGCCAAACCACATGTATATAGTATGTAAAGTAATGGGCCAAGAACACTACCCTGTGGAACACCGGATATCACATTCTTATACTCACTATGGTGCCCATCAACAACTTTTTGAGATCTATTACTTAAAAACTCAATGATATATGTATATATATATATATATATATATATATATATATAATATAATATATATGTGTGTGTATATATAAATATATATATGTGTGTATATATATGTATATATATACATATATATACACATATATATACATATATATACATACATATATGTATATATACACACATAAATATATATAAATATATATATATATATATATATATATATATATATATACATATATAATGCATATATATACATACACACATATATATGCATATATATACATATATACATATATATATATACATATATTTATACATATACATATATATACATATACATATATTTATGCATATACAGTATGTATATACTGTATATGTATATATATATACATATATATGTATATACATATATATACATACATAATATATATATATATATATATATATATATATATATATATATATATATATATATTTACATATATATACATATATATGCATATGTATATACACATATATTTGGATATATATACATATATATACATACATATGTATATATATATATATATATATATATATATATATACATATACATATGTACAGTATATACATATATATATGCATATATATACATACATATATATATATATATATATATATATATATATATATATATATATATATCTTTATATGTATATATACATATATATACACATATATGCATATATATACAGATATATACATGTATATATCTATATATGTATGTATATGTATATCTACATATACATACATATATACACATATATGCATATATATACATATATATATACGGTATATATATATGTATATGTATATATATATATATATATATATATATATATATATATATATATATGCATATATACTGTATACACATATATATACATATATACTGTATACACACATATATATATACATATATATATGCATACATACAAACATACACACATACATACACAGTCATGCCTCGTTTTTCATGATAATTAGGTTACAGACACAGGCGCGAAAAGTGATTTTTTGCAAATAAATACTGTATTAGGGTGGGCTAACTCCTACCTCAAAAAGTCACTGCCCCTTGCCACAAGCAGGGGCCCGAGCTGATGATTAACACAGTAAATACTGCCTAATATTGTTTTAATTTGTTTTCTACAACAGTTTATAATCCTATGTACAATGTACAGTACATTTGCACATATGTACACTATGTACTGGACACAGTAAGGTTACAGTGCAGTATTATGCTAATGTAAAGTTTACTGATTCGTCATCATCCCCTTACTGTTCTGTATAACAAAAGTTGTTCCTATCCAGTAATACTGTACTGTAACCTAATACTCGCTGATATTGTAGAGTATATTACTGTAATATATGTACAACAATATTACTACAGTACAACTTAACTGTACATACTGTAAGTGTTCTTGGTTTTGTTCAAGACTCCTAGACCTAGCCTCCACCGCTACTCTAGAAGCATGACGCAACTTCTTATATGTTGTCTTTTGCGCAGTATATTATCTATACTTTCTTAAACAGAAATACAGATTATTTTATAAACTGAAAACTTAAATATCTCAATAATAATTGTTTCTTTTACATAAATAAATGAAAACAGTGCGTTCGATTACTTTTCAACAGCAGATATCTCTCTCTCTCTCTCTCTCTCTCTCTCTCTCTCTCTCTCTCTCTCTCTCTCTCTCTCTTAAATATTCAATTTCGTTTCGGAAGCATTATTCTAGAAAATTACAATTATTTAAATAGTTAATTAAGCTTTAATAAAACATTTATGTACTTTTGTTTTAAATTTTGGGTGTATTTTATCAATCCCAGTCAGCTCTCTTGGGTGCCGTGATTAGATCAGCTAATCTGATCACGGCACCCAAAATACGTAATTGATAAAATATATCCGAAATTTAAAACAAAAGTACATAAATGTTTTATTAAAGCTCAATTAACTGTTTAAATAATCGTAATTTTCTAAACTGCAATAATGCTTCCGAAACAAAATCGAATATTTGAGAGAGAGAGAGAGAGAGAGAGAGAGAGAGAGAGAGAGAGAGAGATAGAGAGAGAGAGAGGGGGGAGAGAGAGAGAGAGGGGGGGGTCAGCTGTTAAAAGAAACTATTATTATTGAGACATTCAAGTTTTCAGTTTATAAAATAATCTGTATTTCTGTTTAAGAAAGTATAGATAATATACTGCACAAGAGACAACACATAAGAAGTTGTTCTGGTTTTATTGAGTACACTCCTTATTAGACAGAACAGGGAAAGACGTAAACATCAATGTTGTCCCACTGTTGTTGGAATGCATCTTGCCAGAGAGCCTTTGGGTCTAGGACTGGGGAACAATACAACAGGAGCCTGAAGTTCAGGACCGTTGCAAAGAGGTTCACTGTCGGAGAACCCCACAAAGTCAGGACTTTGTTGGCTACTAGATGATCCAAAGACCACTCGGTACTTGCTATCTGAGATGCTCTGCTCAGGTTGTCGGCGAGCACATTCCTCTTGCCCGGAATGAAGCGTGCCAATAGTGGTATCGAGTGAATCTCGGGTCATCTCAGTATCTCTACCGCTAGATGGGATAGGGGCTGCGAAAAGTACCTCCTTGTTTGTTGATGTAGGCCACTACTGTGGTGTTGTCACTCGTCACTACCACTGAGTGGCCCACCAGGAACTGTTGAAACTGTTGAAACTGTTGAAGGGCCAGAAAGACCGCCTTCATCTCTAGGAGATTTATGTGAAGGTACTCTTCTGACTCTGACCAGAGGCCTGAGGTTGTGTGTTGCAGCACGTGGTCCCCCACCTTTTTTTTTTTTTTTTGAAGCATCTGAGAACAGCTTCAAATCCGGGGGGTACTACGAAAAGATCCACTCCCTTTCGTAGGATCTCGTCTGCCACCCACCATTCGAGGTACGTCTGTTCCGCTGATCCCATGGGGATCCGAATGTCCGGGAATCAAGAGCCTTATTCCACCGGGACTTGAGTCGCTGCTGGAGAGATCTCATCCTGAGGCGACCGTTGGGAACTAGACGGGCCAGTGATAAAAGGTGACCGAGGAGACATAACCACGTCTGGGCTGGAAGT
Source organism: Palaemon carinicauda (assembly GCF_036898095.1). Taxonomy (NCBI): domain Eukaryota; kingdom Metazoa; phylum Arthropoda; class Malacostraca; order Decapoda; family Palaemonidae; genus Palaemon; species Palaemon carinicauda. The sequence continues at coordinate 64,571,833 of NC_090764.1, read as the reverse complement.
TCTTGTCTGAGAAAGGGTTTTGCGACCTTTCTCAGCCTTGCTATTCTGTCGTCTCATGGGAAGGCTTTGTGGATATTGGTGTCTATTATCATGGTTAGGTATACCAGTCTCTGCATAGAGGACTTTTACTATGATCCCCAGATCTTGGCAAAGCATCAGGAGTTTGTCTCAATGTTAAAGAAGAGTTGACACCGAGTCTACTAGGATTAGCCAGACATCCAGATAACAAAGGAGACGGATGCCAATCCTGTGTGCCTAAGATGACACTGGGGCAAACACTCTGGTGAAGACTTGAGGTGCTATGGAAAGATCGAACCGATATTTCCTGTTGTCTATGCTGAATCTTAAGTACTTCCTTGAAAACGGATGGACTTGGATCTGGAAGTACGTCCTTTAGGTCCAGTGTGCACATGAAGTCCTGTGGTCTTCCCGCTAGTCTGACCGTGTTTGCTGTCTCCATGCTGAAAGGAGTTTGTTTGACAAACTTGTTTAGAGCTGAGAGGTCAATGACTGGTCTCCAGTCTCCAGATCCCTCTTTCACAAGAAAGAGTTGACTGAAGAAGTCTGGGGATCCGTTGAGGACCCCCTGGAGAGCGCCCTTCTTCAACAGGGTCTGGACTTCTGCCCAAAGGGACAGCTCCTTTGGCAAAGGAGTCTATAGAGCCTGGATTTCTGGTCAGGGGAGGGAGAGATGTTATAAACAGGAGGCGATACCCTAGACGAATCACAGAGATTGTCCAGGGTTTAGCCCCGAGTTGCTTCCACCTGTCCGAGCAACCTTGTAAACATCCACCTAATGGTAGACAAGCAGGCAGAGTGCCTATCCTTGCGTTTGCGGCCTTGGCCGCTCCCTCGAGGATATATTCCTCCCTGGGAAGACTTAGTGCCTTTCCTGTCCTTGGCAGGAAAAGGCTTCTTAGACACCATGGTTTCCACTGCTGTCTTGTTCGTCAGGGTCTTGGCTGGACGGGACTGCTGAGTAGCTGGTGGTTTATAGGGCTTGGAAGTCAAAGCCCTGTGGAGGAGGGAGTCCTGATGGGACTTCCTCCATCTCTCAGCAGCATGTTCCATGTTCTTAGGCTCGAATAGATGGGCTCCCTCTAAAGAGGAATATCTGAGCCTATCGATCTTGGCCTTTGGGACTTGTTGATGGAATCTCTCAAACACCACATCCCGACGTTTCAGGATGGTATTTTTCCACAAGTTTGAAACTTGGTGGACGAGAAACTCGATCGTGCGGGTGCCTGATAGCAGGAAAGTCCCCATTACTTTCCTGGTACGTTCTTTGGAGAAATCCTCAGTCCGTACCAGGATTCCCAAGGTCCCTAACCAGACATCAAGCCACGGAATAGCTTGCATGGCGTAATTTGTGACCTTCTCCTGGTTAAGGATCTTGGTTGCCAAGAAAGAGACCTGTTGGTTGTAGAGTCTCTCTAGAGAGACTTCCTTGGTGAGCTCTTCCAAGGAGTGATGGAGAGGAAGATCTGGACGAGGCTCATCCAGAATCTCAAAATACCTCCTCTGTTGGACACGAAGAGGTGGGAGAAGCTTATTGGTAGAGCCAGAACATTGAGAGGAAGCATGTTTGAAGAGCTGTAGCCTGGCACCCTTCAGCCGCTGAGACCAGGCACAGGTGCACTGGTCTTTGAGGGTTTCTGGGTGTCAAAGAGACCGTGCCTTTCCCCTCTTGTGGGGGTATCTCTGGGTCGGTAAACCCATTAAGAACCCTTATGAGAGTCAGAACCTGCCAGAATGCATGTTCTGACTCTTTACTCTCCTTCCGACGTTGGACTTGCAGCGAAGTCTCCTCCTTCTATCCCTGAGAGCTCTTCTCGGGGTGGTTCGCAGACATCCCTCGAGTGATCGACTGTCTCTGTAGACTTAGAAGTCCTAGAAGAGGACTTTGGAAGAGTCTTGGAGTCCTTAGACTCCTTCCACAGAAGGAGGTAGGACTCCAGCATCGAAGGCTTAGATGTCGTGTCCCTCCTGATTTCCGTTGGTGGTGGGGAACGCTCCTCGTGAGGGGAGGCTTCCTCCGAAGGTGGAGGGGAGGAGGTCCTTTGTTCATGCGACTCCCTCAGCAGAGGTGAGGTAGAAGAGTATCTGGAGGAAGATGCAGGAGGAGCGGGCTTTGATGGTCTAACCAGAGTCAGCTTTACCCTCGAGGAAGTGACCGCGTCTGAAACTCCTCTTTTCCTCTTCAGGGGAGAAGCCATGGTTCCTTGCAGAGGGTCTGCTGGAGTTTTAGGATGCTCCAAAGAGCGGCCAGACAGAGCAGGATTGAAGGCCTGCACCACTGTCCTGACCATAGCACTGAACCATGGAAGCTGACTGACCCACGCACTGTCAGATAGATCCCCTGAAAGGAAAGGGACCGAAGGTTTCCTACGAGGAGTCTCTGCTGTACGTGAGCCTGCCTTAGAGGAAGGCAGTTTCGGAATCCTGAACCCTTCTGTAGAGGCCCGTTCCCCTTTCCCTGGTGGATGTGCTGAAAGGCATTTGCGGGGAGAGGAACGAGGCGATGGTGACCTGTCAATGTGATGTTCCTGTTGCTGGTCCCTGCACGAGTGCGCAGGTGAGCGCTGGCGAGTTGGCGAGCGCTGGAGTTGGTGAGCGCTGGTGCATTGGCGAGCGCTGGAGTTGGTGAGCGCTGGTGCATTGGTGAGTGCTGGTGCAGTGGCGAGAACTGAAACTGTGAGCGCAAGTGTGCAGGAGAGCGCTGGTGCACCAGAGACCGTTGGCGTGCAGTGAGGCGCTCTGCAGAGTGTTGCGCATTTTCCCTAGAGTGTGCAGTACGGCGCGGGAGCGCAGGAGAGCAATAGCGCACAGTAAGACGCTATGCAGTTTCTTTAGAACGCACAAGAGAGCGCGGGTGCGCAGTAAGTCCATGTGCAGGGTGTTGTGCAGTCCCCTTAGATTGCAGGAGAGCACTAGCATCTCCAAGCCCTATAGGGAGTAGGGCGTAATGCCAGCCACCTGTCAAATGAAACAAAAACAGAATAAAACATTATTAGGGGCTTGCGGCATATTAAATAAAACATTGAAATGAAATATCTGAAAATAATTCGTATTTTTCCTAACATTAAAAAAATAAGGTTTTTCATACAAACCCCTTATCATTATTAGACCAAAGTTAGACAAATCTTCGCTTCCTAATAACTTGGAACTAATGGTGTCCATGAAAGCTTTCATGGAGACCCTAACCCAGCTTCGAGGCAACCTGAATGCACAAGTAAGAACCCTTGACGCTATGTTGAGCATATGGCCTTAACCGAAGAGTTCCTCCTTATCAGGGATGGTTTGGGTTCCAAGCCAGTTTCGGTCTTGGAATTCTTTCCATCGATCGATAGTTATCCTTACTGCTATGTAAGGCTTAACTCGGAAGCGTCCATTAGGGATGATACGATCCATAAGGAAACAATCATTCTGAACCATCGCAAGGTTCAATCCCTTTTGGTTTGGAAGTTTAAGATGGCTGAATTCACTAATACCCAACTTTCTGCCTTTGGCAGGAAACAGGCCATCTAAGTGGCTCCCAAGGATACTGTTGGAAAACTAGATAAGGTTATCAGAGGTAGGCAATTTAATGAAAAACTGCCTAGAATTCCCAAATCCCTTTTAAAGGAAGAATTGGAAGCTAAAGAGAGACTATCTGGCTCTTTATCCTTCCAATCTTATCTAGAAATGCTTATTGGAAACTATTCCCAATCTAATCTCTTCCCTGTCTTAGCAAAGACTCGCCTGATCATGTTTCATAGGGATCTCCATGCTTTCTTCCTGGCCAAGAGGGCATGTAGAGAACACGTCCTAGCCGCTGCTGCGATCAGACATGAACCTAGAAAACTGAACGACTCCAATATCTGGGGGAAGGCTTTTTTCCCTGAAAAATTGGTTGTGCGTTGCAGCACGTGGTCCCCCACCCTTTTTTTTTTTTTTTTTTTGAAGCATCTGAGAACAGCTTCAAATCCGGGGGGAGGACGAAAAGATCCACTCCCTTTCGTAGGATCTCGTCTGCCACCAACCATTCGAGGTACGTTTGTTCCGCTGATCCCATGGGGATCCGAATGTCCGGCATGCTATGGATAATTTAGGAGAGATGGGGTCTCCCTGTCTAAGTCCTTTCTCAATCGGAATTTTCTATCTTTATGTAGTTTTAAGTGGCTCTGGAGAATAAGAAATTTTAACCCCAATGAAGGCTCTCAATCCAAGGGCAAGAAGCCCAGAAGTCCCTTTAAGGGAAGGAAATCCTTTCCTGTCGCGACAGCCTCGGTTGCCGCCATCCCTCAGACTGTCTACACGGTTCCCCAGCAGTATGTTTCACAGTCTTTAGCCTTCAATCCGGTGTACGAGAGGGCAACCACCACATTCCACCCGGCCAAAGCTCATAAGAAGGGCTCCAGTAACAGGGGAAGGTCTGGAAGAGGCGGTCAATCTGGAGGACAAGGAAGTAGAGGCAAGACGACTAAAGATGCAGGACCTTCACAACAATGAGGGGCTTCCGGTAGGGGGACAACTTCACCTGTTCAGGGATCAATGGGAGTTCTATCCCTGGGCTCACAGCATAGTCTCAAAAGGGCTAGGCTGGAAATGGAGACAGAAACCACCCCAGTTCAAGAGGTTCTTTCAACCTACAACCCCCTTTTTGGAGGATTATGTTCAGGACCTCCTCTGGAAGGAAGTCATCCGTTGCACAAAATCCATGAACTTTCAAGGGCGGCTATTCTGCGTGCCCAAGAAAAATTCAAATACTCTTCAAACTATTCTGGACTTGTCCCCACTAAACAAATTCATTCTGAACAACAAGTTCCAGTTGCTGACTATCTCGCAAATACCGACCCTACTACCCCAGGGGGCCTACACCGTCTCCATAGATCTTAAAGACGCTTATTAGCATCTGCCGATAAGTCGGTGCTTCTCCCCATACCTTGGTTTTAGACTGGCAAGAAAGGCATACATATTCAAAGCTATGCCCTTTGGGCTCACTATAGCTCCTAGAATTTTCACGAAGCTAGTCAAGGCCATTGTCCAACAACTTCGGAACAGAGGCCTTCAGGTGATTGTGTACCTGGACGACTGGTTAGTCTGGGTAACAACGAAGTCGGAATGTCTTCGAACAGCTCAAGAGGTCATGAACTTCCTACAATCTCTGAGCTTCCAAATCAACCTCGAGAAGTCCAGGCTATCTCCAGCTTGGAAATTCCAGTGACTGGGACTTCACTGGAATCTACAGTCACACACCCTCTTTCTACCACCAGGTAAGAGAAAGGAAATCGCAAACTCGGTCAGGTGCCTACTTCATTCAAAAGTACTCACCATATGGCAACAGGAAAAGGTCTTGGGGTCGTTACAGTTTGTTGCCGTGACAGACCCAATCCTGAAAGCAAGACTTAAAGATGCCAACAGAGTCTGGAGATGAAAGGTATCCAATGCTCAAAGAGCTTTTCGCCACAAAACCCTGGTCTTACTGCGGAAGCAACTCAAGCCGTGGTCCACTGCCAAGAATCTATCGAACTACATTCATCTACAGTGACCTCCTCCTTCCGGGACTATTCACACGGACGCCTCGGAACAAGGTTAGGGGGACACTCCTCTTCCAAGAAAGTGCAGGGTCAGTGATTGATTGCATTTCAGAAGTTTCCCGTCAATGTTCGGGAAGCTATGGCAGTGTTTCTGACTCTGAAGAGACTACGCCCAAAGACAAAATCACATATCAAATTGGTCATCAACAACAATACAATCGTACATTGTGTCAGCAGACAGGACTCCAGATCTCCTCAGATCAACCATGTAATCCTAGCCATTCTCTATTTAGCAAAAAGGAGGAAATGGCATCTTTCAGGAGTTCACCTCGAAGGGGTTCACAATGTGACGGCAGACACCCTGTCGAGATTCAATCCTCAGGAAACAGAATGGGGTCTGGATGAAAAATCATTCTATTTCATTATACAGAAAGTCCCGGAACTGGAAATCGATCTCTTTGCAACAAGCTTCAACAAAAAGCTTCCCCGGTATGTAGCACCAAACGTAGATCTGGAAGCAACAGGAATGGATGCGATGTATCTGGATTGGAACCAGTGATCTCACATCTAAATATTTCCTCCATTCAACCTCCTACTGAAAGTACTGAACAAACTGCAGACTTTCAGGGGAAGTGGGTCCCAAGTGGACTAAGAGCAACTGGTACCCTCTTGTCCTGGAACTCAAATCCCTCCAGGTCCCTCTACCATCTCCAGTGCTGTCCAAGGATGTTCAACAGAAGACTGTCTTTGCTTACTCTTGGATAACGAAAACCCTTCCGCTAATGATTTTCTCGCCCTCGGGGCTCAAAAAAAATTCGGAATTGCGAGGGAAAGGACTGACTTCATAGAAGAGTACAAGTCCAACACCACAAAACGACAATATCTGTTTTCCTGGAAAAAATGGGTTACGTTTGTGAAAACTCATCAGCCCTCTTCTATTTCTATGGACTTCTGTATTTCTTTCTTTATTTCACAACACCATCAAGGTCTAGTCTTTGCAAACTATTGCCTCTTGTAAGTAGGCTTATGCTTTTGATATCGAACTCAATAACGAGCTATTCAATAAGATCCCGAAGGCTTGTGCTAAACTGAAACCTAATGTTCTTCCCAAGGCTATTTCATGGTCGTTGGATAAAGTCCTGCACTTTGCTTCTTTGATGGATAACATTTCTGCCTTTCTGAGGGATCTTGCTCAAAAGTCTATCTTTTTGGTTGCTATGGCTTCTGGTGCAAGAGTCAGTGACATTGGGCCCCTTTCAAGGGATGATGGCAACATTGCATTCTCGGATTCAGGGGAGGTAAACCTTTATCAAGATCCTGCATTCTTGGTGAAGAACAAACTTCCCACAAAATGCTAGGGACCCTGGAAAATTGTCCCACTACAGGAGAACCCTTCTCTGTGCCCCGTGGAGTGCCTTAAGGCCTACCTATCAAAGGGCCGGGCTTTTAAAGGCAGTCAACTTTTTAAAGGGGAGACGACAGGATCTAATCTTTCTCTGAAACAGCTAAGGTCCAAACTCACCTACTTCATCAAAAGGGCTGACACGGAAAGTATTCCAGTAGGTCATGACCCTAAAAAAGTTTCCTCTTCCTTAATTTTTTTTCCAATCTATGTTCTTTGCTGGTTTACACAGGATGGAAGTCTTCAATAGTGTACTTCAAACATTACCTATGTCAGTTGGAAGAGATTAAACACCTCGTGGTGGCGGCTGGTAGTGTGATTAAACCAGCTTCTTAAGATATGTGCATGGACTCTTTTGGACTGTATAGTTGGGACTTCTCAGTCTACATGGTGCAAGGAACTATGATCTTTTGTTCCATATATGATGAGTCATAGGTGATATTTTCCTTTAATGTCACGAGTATTACTGTTTTACTACCGTAATCCATAATTTGGGGTCTGGAAACTCCAGTTTTCTTTACATATATATATATATATATATATATATATATATATATATATATATATATATATATATATATATATATATATATATATATATATATATATAATGTTGTTTTACTAATACTACATGTAAGTACTTTTTGTAACAATAAAAGAATACCGTTTCTTTTTTGCATTTCCTTTTCTTTGGACCTGCTATCTCCTGTATATGATATAAAAGCAGTGTATCAAAATTTTTAACTCTCCTTTCATAGACTTCGGTCTTTTCATCTACTAGAGATAAAGTTCTTCACAGTGAGTGGGACTGAGCTATTGATTTACTTTGCTCCTACTTTTGTAAAAACTTCTCACTTAGACTCATCCTTCGGTACCATAGTTACCTATGCTGTAGGAAGTATGCTTATATCTATGGAGTTACGGGGTTAAAGCTTTTCTAGCCACAACTGAGAATGATAATGCTCTGGTACACTTTCATCAGAATGACATAGCTCGAGCCCAAAAAACGGATTTTGACATAGGAAAAATCTATTTTTGGGCGAGATAGCCATGTCATCCTGATGGCCCGCCCGTTACTTTTCCATCCTCTCCCAATTCTCATTGTGGAACCTCATGTCATGCGATGGCTGCTCCTGGAATGGCTCAGCAGGAAACGAGTTAGTTGTAGCACATTGAGATCGGGAGTTGTAACGGCTCTCTTGCCCACATATCTTACCCTAACCTTTCCTTCGAGACAAGGCAAACTTTGTTCGGGGAAGGATAACAATGGCTTGTCATTATCACGTCCCTTATTTATACACAATACCTCTCGAGATATTTGCTCCGGAGGTTAGAACTCCGTTGATACCTCTAAGGTACAATTTCTCTGTTATATCATTCGCAGAAATATCCCAAGTAGAAGCTGCCAATGAGGAACTTCCATCAGGATGACATGGCTATTTCACCCAAAAATATATTTTTCCTATGTCAATATATATACATATATATATATATTCATATATATATATATATATATATAAACATATAAATTTATATATCTATCTATCTATGTATGTATATATACTGAATATATATAAATATATATATATATATATATATATATATATATATATATATATATAAAATACTCTTTTTCAACACAAGAACATCCACATGTATACATGGACTTCACCATGTGGCAATTATAAAAATCAGATAGATCATCTTGCTATTAATAAAGAGAGAAGGAGGATCTCTGAGAGATGTAAGAAACTATACAGGTGTAGATATTGGTAGTGATCACCAGCTCCTCATTGCCACACTGAAATTAAAACGGAAAGCACCCATCAGAAAGACGGATAGAATACCTAAGTTGGATACAACTAAGCTTTTAGTAGAAGAGCACAGAGAAACATTTGCAATTTAATGTAGGAATTGATTTGCAGTCTTAAAGACTTTAAGAGACGAAGAACAGACAGTTAATGAAGAATGGTGTGATATTAAGGACATACATCAGTCAGTTGGTAGTAAAGTCTTGGGACACGCAGTTAAAAGGAGAAAGCCATGGATATCAAATGATACTTGGGATACTATGAATGGGAGACAAAGACAAAAATTGATTGTTGAAAGTTTCCGAGGAAGTAATGAAAATGACAAAGTAGAGCATGCTAAGTATTCCAGTATTGATAGCGAGGTCAAAAGAAAAGCCAGGAATGACTGAAGAGAATATTTAGACAGTAAAGCAGATGAGGCTGACAAAGCTATGAATTCAGGAAGTGGCTTTGGTGTAAGAATTGCTCATAGAATAATTAATGAAATCTCGACCTGGGGCAAAGAAGAAGAAGCATATACCCATCAAAAAGAGAGATGGCTCTGTTGTAGCAACAGAACATGAAGAAAGACGAAGTTGGATGGAACACTTTAGTGAGGTTATGAATAGGAGATATGAAGGGAATAATTTGATTAATATATCTGGAGCTGATGGAGACCTTGATGTTTCCATGAATGAATTCAGAGTTTGAAGTCGAAGCTATCCTAAAAAAACTAAAGAGATGGAAAGCTCCGGGATATGATGGAATAACTGCCGAGATGATACTGGCTGAAAATGAAGTGACTCCCACACTACTTACACGATTATTTTGGAAAATGTGGCATGAAGAGGCAAACCCTGATGAATGGGAGTTAGGTGTGTTGGTGAAAATAGCAAAAAAAGGAGGCCTGACTGATTGCAATAATTACAGAGGCATATCACTTACGTCAGTTGTTATGAAAATATATAGTATGCTTACTTCAAAGACAGGAGAGAAAGATTGATGAAAAGCTGAGAGATGAACAAGCAGGACGAAGAAAAGGTAGAAGTTGCACTGACCAAATTTTTATTTTGAGACATATTGTACAGTAAAGCGTAGAATATAGAAATCTCCTTTTGATGGCATTTGTGGACTATGAAAAAGCCTTTGATAGCCTGCACCGGCCAATTTTGTGGAGAGTACTATGTTATGGAATTCCTCTTGAATATGTAAATTTGGTTAAGTCTGTTCATGAACATAGCAAACGCAAAGTTAATGTTAATGGACTCATATCAAATGATTTCCAGTGAACAGCGGATTACTCCAAGGAAATGTGTTGTCACCTATGTTTTTTATCCTCCTCATGGATTTTGTAATGCTTAGAATAGTCAGAGAAGGTGGAGAAGGATTGGAATGGATTGGTGATAGGAATTTAGCAGACCTAGAGTATGCTGATGATGCTGTCCTTGTTAGCAGAACACCACAAGATTTGCAATGCTTGCTTACCAAAATGCATGAAATATCACACGAGGTTGGGCTGAAGATAAATAGAAGAAAGTCAGAGATGAGAACGGAATATGCAATGGAAGATGAAATATCATTGGAAGGAGAAAGGATTACTGAGGTAGAATAATTTAAGTATATATATATATATATATATATATATATATATATATATATATATATATATATATATATTTATATATATATATATATATATATATATATATATATATATATATATATATACTTATACAAGTAAATGTATCAAAACAAAGTCGTAGTAGATATACAAATGAGTTTGTCGGTGTGTAAACATCCAATATGAAACCAGATTCTGTCTGCACAACCAAATTCCATCTTGGATTATAAGGATCATTTCTGGTCACATAGGGTTCATCATTCCTAATCTTGGTTACTAATCTCTTGAGCCCCCATTTGTTCTCTCACCTTCTTTAGTATTGATTTCACAAAGTTATTTTATATGATTTAGACGTCACCCTACATAATTAATACAGAGTGAGGTAATGTGATTAACAGGGGAATAAACAGGTAGTACTTAAGATTACTATGACATATAATTTAGCAGCGCCTTTCTTTATGAAAATATGATGTTGCAAACACATGGAATTTGGGTTTTTAAGGGCTAAGAAACCACTAATCCTTATGTTTACTAAACTGACATGTCCCCGATTGTTGGCAGTTTGAAAACCTTCTCTTCACTAGCATAATTTCCTCTGGATGTCAAGAGTTTTGGTATAAATATGCTTTTGGGTGAGATAAAATTCATGTCAACCACAAAACCTTTTAAATGGATGATGGCCCAATGCTTGACATCGTCACAGGAACCCCCATGAATCTAATAAAAGCCTTTAAAAAGGTGACCCTTTTAATATACAAATCTAAAAATAACCTTAGAAGACATTTTCAGAACTTTACAAGAATTTTCACTGATCAACCTTTCCTGCAAGTAGACCCATAATGATGCCCAGGCTAAGCAATCCATACAGGACTACCCCATTTAATATCCATGAAGACGCATAGAATTGTACCTCAGTGGTCTTTACAAAGGCCCAGTGAGCAATACTTATTCTGTGCTGGCTACTTTTGTTAGAAGGGTGTTCACACATTTGTCATTTGGGGGGAATGTGATTGAGGAGACTGACATGTCAACTGAAATTGGTTTTCCAGTCATCAGATGGAAGGATAAATCTGTACCACAATGAAATGACAACACCGATGGTCTAAGCTGTGTCTAAACTGGAGGCTATTTGGCAGGTGCCTGCAATAGGGGTAGGGGTGTAAAAATACTACCACAGTATGTCATGCATGTCGTAAAAGCGACTAAAAGGACAACTGCTGCCTTGCAGTCTTGCTTTTTAGCAAAAGGTTACGCCCACTGCCAATAACTGTGAAAACTGCTACTTTGCAATTGGACATTTAGTCAAAGGTTCGACCCACCATCAATAACTGTGGTCGATGACGGCAAAGGCATGCGACTGTAGAAGCCCTCTGCTAAATTATAAACCACGCCTGATGCTATTGGTAATGTGCATGAGGTTAGGGCATCCCCTGTAAGTGCCGCATATTAGGATACTCCTACTGGCAGGATAAGTGGACGAGGGGTACCACAGGGTTCACAAGTGCAGCCAAAAAAGCTAGAGATAAAATGGAAAATCAGAGGCGGTACTTGGAATGTTGGTACACTAACGGGAAGATTGAGGAAGAAAGTGGATGTGATGGAGAGGAGGAAGATAGATGGAAGAGAAATGGAACTAGAGGGATAGGAAAAGGGTATAAGCTCTATACAGCAGGTCATGAGAGGGAAGAAATGGAGTTGGGGTCATAATAGGTAATAACTGGAAGGAAAAAGTGGTAATAGTAAAGAGAATAAATGATGGGCTTTTAAAGATTCCAATGATAATTAGGGATCAGGTATTAAATACAATTTCAACGTATGCCCCTCAGATGGGTTGCCAAGAACTAGAACAAGAATTATTTAGACAAGAGTTTGAGGCAGCTGTATTAGAATTGTAAAAGAGGAAGAGAAGTTAATCATAGAATCAGACATGAATAGCAGAGTGGGGAAGAGAAGGGATGGATATGAGGTACATGGAGGCCATGGGTTTGAAATCAGAAATAAAGATGGGGAGTATATATTAAAGCTTGTTCAAAGTTTTGAATTGGTATGTATGAACACCTCGTTTCAGAAGCTGGATAAGTACCTGATAACCAATAGAAGTGGAGTGGAAAGCCTACGAGAATACATCTTGGCTAGAGGAGCTGACAAAAGCAATGCGATGAACTGTAGAGTGATTATGGGGGAGGTATGTGTTAAAAAACATAGACTGATAGTGATGGATTTTAAAATGGGAGATAGAAAAACCAAGAAGAGAAAGAGGAGATCTAGAATTAAGGTGTGGGACCTTAAAGGAGAAAAGTTATGGGGGAGGTATGTGTTAAAAAACATAGACTGATAATGATGGATTTTAAAATGGGAGGTAGAAAAACCAGGAAGAGAAAGAGGAGATCTAGAATTAAGGTGTGGGACCTTAAAGGAGAAAAGTATGAGCAATTTAGGAGGATTGAGATTGGAAAGGGTAACAGAGTGGAAAATACTGAGGTGCGTATGAAAAACATATGCGTAAGGGAAACAGGAATTAGGGGGATGAACCAGCAGATATGGTGTGTCGAAAGGAGAAAAGTGGTGGTGGGACAGATAGGTGCAAGAGTCCGTTAAAAAAATCAAAGGCATTTAAGGACTGGAAAGTAAGATATCCACAGGGAGCAGAGGAATGGTACAGAGGATAGGGAAAATATTGTAGGAGGAAAGTAGGTATAGCTATTGGAAGAGCGACACAGCAATTGCATGAAAAGCTAGGAACAAAAAGAAAAACGAATATCTGTAAGATTTCAAACTTGAAGAAAAGATTGTAACAATTGGGAAATAGCAGTATGGATCCATGAGGGGGAGAAGGACGCCATCTTTATAGTAAGGCAGGTACAGGAAAAGAGGTTAGAGGGAACTCTTCCGTGCTCTTGTAGATCTAAAGAAGGCTTGTGGTAGAATACTAAGACAAGTGATGTTTTGGTGCCTGAGAAATAGAAAAGTTTCGGAGAAGTTGGTTAGAATGGTAGAAATGATAAACAAAAGAACAAGGACAAAAGTAATAAGAGCAGTTGGAGAAACAGAAACCTTTGTAGTGTTGGATTACACAATGGGTCAGCATTAAGCGCATTTTTATTTGTGCTGGTCTTGAATATATTAAGTGAAGAGTTGTAGGGAGTTGCTGTATACAGATGATTTGGTGATTACTGCTGAAAATGAGGAAGAATTACAAAGGGTTGTTAGTGGCAAGAGAATTTGGAGCTGGGTGGCCCGAGGGTACATGTGGATAAGACTGAAGCTATGAGGGTAAATCTGGATAAGACTGAAAGTATGAGGATAAATGTGGCTAAGACTGAAGCTATGAGGGTATTTATGGATAAGACTGAAGTTTTGGTGGGCTGTAGGGACAGGATAGCCATACATGAAAGTAGAGGCTCGGTTATAAAACAGGTGGAACAATTTAGATACTTGGGATCTACTATAAATCAGGAGGGAGGATTTGAGGCTGAAGTTGAGAATAGGATAAAAGCAGCATGGGGAAAATGGAGGGAGGTAGCAGGAGTGGTATGTGATAGGAAAGTGGCAATCAAGCTTAAGTCAAGATCTATAGCACAGTAATAGGGCCAGTGTTAATATACTGATTGGAAACGTGGGGAGGAACCTGTTAGGGGGAGGAGATCGTGAAGGAGGCAGGGAATTAGAAGGCGAGATAAGGTGACGGATAATATGGTGAGAAGAGGTTTGGTGGAAGAAGATACCTTTAATAGAAGGCATTGGAGAGGGCGCATAGGGCAACCGACCCCTTAATATATGAATAAAGCTTGATTTTGAAATGTATTGGTTCAAATAAGACCGTTCTAACCAATGCCATCATTTATGTTATCTGAATGAACTCATTTGAGGTATTGTATTTTAAATTCTAGCTTCAGATTGCTCCTGTATAACTGACCTTGGAATATAGTAGGTCTATTTAGTATTTTTTCACATATGACCGTGCTAAGTTAAAACTTAGCAAAGCAGGAATTTTATTATTGCCATTACTATTATTTAAATATAGAATACATAATTAGGTGGATTTCTATTGTACTAAATGTCAATTATCACTGAAATTACTGGGTACTATAAATTGAATACTAAACAAATAAACATGGTTTTTATATAAACTAAAATTCCGTAATTTACATTACAAATGACCACAGGCCTTTACTATTCACTTTTATTATGATGATAATGACAACGTAAAATTTAAAAAAAATAAGTTTCTGCTCTGTTATACTAAAGTCATTGGTAAATCCTGATGTCATTGGTAAATACAAAAAGTCATTGGTAAATCCTGTCATTGGTAAATACAAAAAGTCATTGGTAAATCGTGATGTCATTGGTAAATACAGGAAATTCATTGGTAAATCGGGTCAATCATTGCTAAATCAGATAAGTCATTGGTAAATCCTGGAAAGTCATTGGTAAATCCTGATAAGTCATTGGTAAATCCCCCATAGCGACAAGAAGAATGAAGTTATAAATTACCGTTACATACATATAGGTGGTTAGGGGTTAAACAGATAAGAGTGCCATTTTCCCATTACTATCTTGATTATCTCATTGCCTTAGATCTGCAATATTATCTCACTCTTGATAATACCGTTTCTCTAGAGATTAGAATCTTATCATAAGTAGAATGCCATAGAGAAAGGCTGAACTACGTCCTTTAGTCGCTTCTAGACGTCAGATGAAAAAAAAAAGTGGCTTGTGTGTCGATAGGATTTAAGTTGGTCAGCTTGGAATAGGGTAAGATATGGCAATAATTCTGTTTCTAATTTATGTAATAAGGAAATAAGTGTCTGGCAAATTACCCAAGTTCTATCTCACTGAATACCTCTTCTACAGGATGTAAAAACTTCAAACGTTTATGTAATCAAATAAATCAATCCTTAAATTAAAATGTAATAGTCATTTCTTTCGTCATTCAATGAAAAAAAAAATCCACACTTTATTTACATATGTACTTTGCATCAGTAATCTTGATTACAAAAAGTGATATGAGTTTTTGCATATAAAAGGACGAAATTTGTTTTCTTCTTAGTCTATATTTCTTTCAATTATATAGTTCAGTGAACATTTGATATTTTGTACAACAAACCAAGTGAAATGTATCTGATTTCTGGATATACGTGGTAAATCTATACTTAGCATAGGCCTGCATTTTATAAGGATAGATAGGAAACAAAATTGGCAATACATATATATATATATATATATATATATATATATATATATATATATATATATATATATATATATATATATATATATGTATGTATGTGTGTGTGTGATATATAATTATATACACACAACCGAATAACGGGAGGAATCTTAAAATCTGATAGACGATTTGAATAAAGAAAGCCGAAATGTTGGACTAAAAATTAATATGAATAAAACTAAGACATTTCAATTAAAATACAGACAATAAATAAGGGTTATGGACGAACCTCTAGAGATTGTTAATAAATATTCATACTTAGAATAGACATCAAGCATTTCCTTATGACATGATACCAAAATTAAAAGAAGGGTGGGAATGGGATGGAAAGCTTTTGGTAAACGAAATGAGTTGATAAAAAGTAAGATGCCACTTTCTCTAAAAAGAATAGCATTTAATCAGATAGTACTACCAGTATTAACTTATGTATCTAAAACTTGGAACCTTACTAAATTCTTAAAACATAAGTTAGTTACAGCTATGGAAAGAATAATAATGGGAATAACACTAGGAGACCGAAAAAGAACAACACGGATACAAGAGTAAACTAAATTAGGGGACATTCTAACATGTAAGAGAAAGAAATGCACATGAGCAGGTCATATAATGAGAATGACAGATAATAGATGGACATTAAGAGTAATGGAACGGAAGTGAAGACGATGGATTGACGAGAAAGTATAGATTGACATAGAAAGACCATAAACAGGTGCAAGTGGAAGGATATGTCTGAGACCTTTTTCCTGCAGTGGACTACTTATGGCTGATGATAATGCGATATCCAACAACACCTTCCCAGAAATCTCCTCCTGGTTTTGATGATGCCCTCCAATCATTCTTCCTGGAGCAATACTTACTATTGCCAGCCCTCGTGTAGCTCTTAACAACAGTTGGGGGAATCAAATGGTGTTGATAGCACTCAGGGAAATTATGAGTATTGCTTGCCTTCAGACTGATGCAGACAGTTCTCATGAAGTGAACCTGCTTCGTTTCCTTTAGGCACAACCCATGCCAGAGCTCATGTGAGCCTCCTGATGTTGACACATTACTCATTAATTACCTGATGATCAGAGTTTATGCCCTTCTGAACAACCACTTCCCCATCGTCAAGAACTCCATCAAAAACTCCCCTCCTGACGAAGGGGACAACTATACATCAACTGAAGCAGCAAAAAATCAACCCACCACCCATCTATGCCACCCCACACCCATGCCCCAATCAACCCTTTCAACAGCCACTGGGTCCGCCCCTGTATTTCATGCCCAACTTCAAAAGTGCTTTAACACACGGATTTGGGTGTGAGAGCTTTTTATCAACCCCTGTCGTTTTACCCACATTCACATGGTTAGCCCCACCCACACACGTCACAAGGACACCGTTACTTTCTCACAGTCATAGATCACTCCTCTCGCTAGCCTTAAGCCATCCCCATGCAAGATGTAGCATCCACCTCATGTACTGCAGCCTTACTTTCTGTATGGATAGCAAGATTCAGTATCCCAGAGCATATCACTTCTGACAGGGGTACCACTTTCATCTCTCAATTGTCGACATCTTAGGGGCATCTTCTCTGAATCACCCGACTTCAGACTACCTCTTACATCCCCAGAGCAAACGGAATGGTGGAATGTTTCTATCATATCCTCCATGCATCTTTGATGCCCAGCTGCAATGACTCTAAATGGTTTCTGCAACTTTGTGGGGTCCTCATTGGACTGAGGACCACTCCCAAGGACACCATGGATGCTTCAACAGCGGAAATAGTATACGGTGGTCCGTTGGTTGGCCTTGCAGAATTTACTTCCCCATATACGGGCCCATTCCTTGTCATCTATCATACTCTGAAAGATTTCCTCCTTAATGTTCAATATGACTCTCTGGGACAGGTTGTCCTCCTTTAAATGCATGTCTACTTAGATGAGAAAAGCATGTAATACACGTGCAGCAAGCAACATACATACAAATGAAGAAGGATACCCTAGGTACGTCTTTTTAATGCTACAACCGTTAACGGACTCCACGTAAAAAAGTAATCGAATGTAAAAAGCTAAATTAAACTCTATTTGGTATGTTATCTATTTTCTATGCCAATGTCAACTATATCGACAAAAACAGTTAATAGGGGCCTTTAAATACCTGTGGTGTCTCTAGAACAAAGTTAGTTGATCAGGAGCTGCCTTTACACTAATGCTTCCTCCACTCTCATGACGCTTTAAATGCCGATATAAGCCCACTGTCATTGAGTTTTACTACAATTAAATCTCCATCTATTATTAAATCAATTTACCACCTCCCATCGTCAAGAACTCTATCAACAACTCCACTCCTGATGAAGGGGACAATCATACAACAATTTTAGCAGAGGTGAATGTTGTACGACATTGACGCCCACCTCGTGATAAGCCTGGGCAGCAACAAAGCCACCCACCAACCAACTATGCCAACCCACACCAACACCCCAACCAACCCCTTTGACAGCCACTGGGTTAATGCCTGTATTTCATGTCAAGCTTCAAAAGTGCATTAACGCACGGATTCAAGTGTGAGAACCTTTTACCATCCCATGTCATTTTACCCACATTCATATGGTTAGCCCCACCCACACCCACTGCTACCTTTTCACAGTCATAGATTGCTCCACTCATTAGCCTGAAGCCATCCCCATGCAAGATGCAATATCTGCCTCGTGTACTTCTGCCTTACTTTCTGTATGGATAGCAAGATTTGGTATCTCAGAGCATATCACTTCTGACAGGGGTACCACATTCCTTCTTCAATTGTGGACATCTTAAGGGCATCTTCTCCGAATCACCCTACTTCAGACTACCTCTTAAAACCCTACAGCAAACAGAATAGTGCACGTTTCCATCATACCCTCAAAGCATCTTTGATGTCCTACTGCAACGAATCCAATTGGTTTCCGCAACTTCGTGGGTCCTCATTGGACTGAGGACCACTCCCAAGGACTCTATAGATGTTTCAACAGTTGAAATAGTATACAGTGACCAGCTGGTTGGCCCTAGGGAATTTACTCCCCCATATACGGGTCCATTCCTTGTCATCCGTCGTACTCCGAAAGATTTCCTCCTCAACGTTCATGGTAAAGAGAACTGGAACACCATTGATTGCCTTAAACAAGGGTATTTCCTGCAAGACAACCTACCAATAATATGACTCTCTAGGGAAGGTTGTCCTCTTTCAAATGCATGTCTACTTCATGGGGGAAGCCATGTAATACACATGCAGCAAGCAACGCATATTCTAATGAAGAAGGTTTACCTATGAACGTTGTTTTTAATACTACAACCGTCAACGGCCTACACGTAAAAAAGTAATTAAATGTAAAAAGCTAATTTAAACTTTATTCGCATTCCACTGGTATGTTATCTATTTTCTATACCAATGTCAACTATATCGACAAAAACAGTTAATAGGGACCTTTAAATACCCTTGGTGTCTGTAGAACAGTTAGTTGATTAGGAGCTGCCTTTACACTAACGCTTCCTCCCCTCCCGTCACACTTTAAGTGCTGATCCATGGATAAGCCCACTGTCACCATATACCTGTATAAAAGACCTACCAGTAATACCCTAATCCCATAAACATCTGCAGCATTCAAGCCTATATTACATGTTTTATTTTGCTTCTCATGAGTCAGAGCCCTTGCTTTCTAACACTTTTCTCACATATTCTAACTGTCCTTTTCTAAAGCTTCCTCTCCTCATACCTCTTGTACTTATAAATCATTCACCCTTTATACTCAGTTCAGTCTATTCACATGTCCTCAAAACTATTTGATTTGGTTCACTCTCTTATTCGAACTTATTGTAACACTTCATCAAATATTTAAATAGTTTTGGTCTTTTAACAGGCTACTTTTTCTTACTAACCATTGCAACATAAATTGTAGTGGAGTTTACGCATCATGTGACAGTCTATAATTATATAACTTTTTTTATATACGATACCAGTTTAAAACTAAAACCCGTCAGAATAATAGCAATATTCTCAAAACCAGTAGGATACAGAAGTCACTAGACATTTTGGCACTCATTGTTTCATTATCAGAATCATTATGAAATCCCATCATCTCATTTCGAACATTCATCTGGGACTTTTGGATTACTGTACATGTTTAATTCTTCTAAATAATACTGCCTAACAGTTGTAGCATCTTTTAGGTATATGGAACCTATAAATCTACTCAACTTATTCTTCGTATTTAAGTAATTCTAGGTATCATCCAATTACTCTCCAATATATAGATGGTGGTTATTGGCAAGAAAAATTACCTATACTCAAGTGTGACGATTTTCATAACTCTCCTTACATCATATGTCGGCATACTTCAAAGATGTATCGGTTACATAAAGTTCTTTTATCTCTTAGGTCAAGTGGCGGTAATTTTATTGTTATACTTTTTGACGACACTCGCGCAGTTTCGCTCAGAGATTATAATATAAATATATATATATATATATATATATATATATATACATATATACATATATATATATATATATATATATATATATATACATACTGTGGCGCAGGGGCATAAACAATAAAAATAGTGCCAATGTATCCCTGCGCGTCATAAGAGGCGAGTAAAAGGGATGGGAAGACAAGGGGGCTGGGAACCCCCTCTCCTGTATTATAATCCTGTGAGACTTCAAAGAAGTGGAGCTGGGGGGAGAGTGACTGCTCCCCGCACTCTAGTTTTGGGGTATTTGAATGTGCGTGGATGTAGTACGATAGAGAGTAAAAGATGTGAGATTGGAAGTATGTTTAGGAATAGAAGGATGTATATATTGGCTTTGTGTGAGACAAAGATAAAAGGGAAAGGTGAAGTGATGTTTGGTGAAATGTCTGGTAGAGTGTCTGGGATTAAAAGGGGAAGAGCAAGAGAAGGTGTGGCTTTATTGCTGAGTGAATGGATGACAGGTAAAGTAGTGGAATGGAAGGAGATATCATCTAGGTTAATGTGGGTAAAGGTTAGGTTGGGTAGGGAATATTTGACTTTTGTCAGTGCATAGGGGCCAAGTTGTGAGAAAAGTGAAGAAAGCGGAATGAGTTCTGGAATGAATTAACTAGGTGTGTAGAAGGACTGGGTAGAAAGAATTATGTAGTTGTCATGGGTGACTTAAATGCTAGAGTGGGCGCTGGAGGGGTAGAAGGTGTAATTGGGAAGTATGGCGTACCAGGTGAAAATGAGAGTGGTGAGAGACTGGTAGATATGTGTGTTGAGCAAGAGATGGTGATAAGTTCTAGCTTTTTCAAAAAGAAGGATAAAAACAAGCATACATGGGGAAGAGTGGTAGAAAGGGCGTTAACGGATTATGTGTTGATAACTAAAAGATGGCAAATGGAAGAGTGGTAGAAAGGGTGTTAATGAATTATGTGTTGATAACTAAAAGAACGTTTGGAAGATTGAAAGACGTGCACGTGTTTAGGGGTATGGCTAACGGTATGTCTGATCATTTTTTTGTGGAAGGAAAACTAGTTGTAGCAAAAGAGTGGGGGAATAGAGTAGGTGGATGTAAAAGGGAGCTAGTGAGGGTTGAAGAGCTAATAAAACCAGGGGTAAAAAGTAACTATCAAGAAAAGTTGAAAATGGCATATGACGAAGTGAAAGTAAGAGAAACTGGTAATTTAGAGGAGGAGTAGAAGTTAGTAAAAGAAAATTTTGTTGGGATTGCAAGTGATGTGTGTGGCAAGAAGTTTGTTGGAGGCAGCATGAGGAAGGGCAGTGAATGGTGGAATGAAGGAGTGAAGGTAAAAGTGGAAGAGAAAAAGAGGGCTTTTGTAGAATGGCTGCAGAGTAATAGTGTAGAGAAGTATGTAAGATATAGAGAAAAATGTGGAAGTAAAGTGCAAGGTAAGTGAGGCAAAGAGGGCAGCTGACCTGAGGTGGGGTCAGGGATTGGGTCATTCATATGAAGAGAATAAGAAGTTTTGGAAAGAAGTGAAGAGAGTAAGGAAGGCTGGTTCAAGAATTGAAGAGACAGTGAAAGATGGAAATGGATGGTTGTTAAAAGGAGAGGAGGCAAAGAAAAGGTGGGCGGAGTATTTTGAAAGTTTACTTAATGTTGAGGATAATAGGGAGGCAGATATAATTGCTGTTGCAGGTGTTGAGGTGCTAGTGATGGGAGATGAGAAGGAGAGAGAGATTACAAGAGAGGAAGTGAGGAGAGCACTAGATGAAATGAGAGTAGGAAAAGCATCTGGTATGGATGATGTGAGAGCTGAGAAGTTGAAGGAAGGGGGTGTGACTGTACTTGAATGGTTGGTGAGATTGTTTAATATGTGTTTTGTGTTGTCAATGGTACCAGTAGATTGGGTTTGTGCGTGTATTGTACCACAATACAAGGGTAAGGGAGATGTGCATGAGTGTTGTAATTCAAGGGGTATTAGTTTGTTGAGTATAGTTGGAAAAGTGTATGGTAGAGTACTGATTAATAGGATTAAGGATAAAACAGAGAATGCAATCTTAGAAGTACAGGGTGGTTTTAGAAGAGGTAGGGGTTGTATGAATCAGATTTTTAAAGTTAGGCAGATATGCGAGAAATATTTAGCAAAAGGTAAGGATGTGTATGTTGCGTTTATGGATCTGGAGAAAGCATATGATAGAGTTGATAGGGAAGCAATGTGGAATGTGATGAGGTTATATGGAGTTGGTGGAAGGTTGTTGCAAGCAGTGAAAAGTTTCTACAAAGGTAGTAGAGCATGTGTTAGGATAGGAAATGAAGTGAGCGATTGGTTTCCGGTGAGAGCGGGACTGAGACAGGGATGTGTGATGTCACCGTGGTTGTTTAACTTGTATGTTGATGGAGTGGTGAGAGAGGTGAATGCTCGAGTGCTTGGACGAGGATTGAAACTGGTAGACGAGAATGACCATGAATGGGAGGTAAATCAGTTTTTGTTTGCGGATGATACTGTACTGGTTGCTGACGCGGAAGAGAAGCTTGGCTGATTAGTGACAGAATTTGGAAGGGCGTGTGAGAAAAGGAAGTTGAGAGATAATGTGGGTAAGAGTAACGTTATGAGATGTACGAGAAAGGAAGGTGGTGTGAGGTTGAATGTCATGTTGAATGAAGAGTTACTTGAGGAGTTGGATCAGTTTAAGTACTTGGGGTCTGTTGTTGCAGCAAATGGTGGAGTAGAAGCAGATGTACGTCAGAGAGTGAATGAAGGATGCAAAGTGTTGGGGGCAGTTAAGGGAGTAGTAAAAAAAAAAGGGTTGGGCATGAACGTAAAGAGAGTTCTGTATGAGAAAGTGATTGTACCAACTGTGATGTATAGATCGGATTTGTGGGGAATGAAAGTGACGGAGACAGAAATTGAATGTGTTTGAGATGAAGTGTCTAAGGAGTATGGCTGGCGTATCTCGAGTAGATAGGGTTAGGAACGAAGTAGTGAGGGTGAGAACGGGTGTAAGAAATGAGTTAGCAGCTAGAGTGGATATGAATGTGTTGAGGTGGTTTGGCCATGTTGAGAGAATGGAAAATGGCTGTCTGCTAAAGAAGGTGATGAATGCAAGAGCTGATGGGAGAAGTACAAGAGGAAGGCCAAGGTTTGGGTGGATTGATGGAGTGAAGGAAGCTCTGGTTGATAGGGGGATAGATGTGAGAGGCAAGAGAGCGCGCTAGAAATAGGAATGAATGGCGAGCGATTGTGACGTAGTTCCGGTAGGCTCTGCTACTTCCTCCGGTGCCTTGGATGACCACGGAGGTAGTAGCAGTAGGGGATTCAGAATTATGAAGCTTCATCTGTGGTGGATAATGTGGGAGGGTGGGCTGTGCCACCCTAGCAGTACCAGCCGAACTCAGTTGAGTCCCTTGTCAGGCTGGGAGGAACGTAGAGAGGAAAGGTCCCCTTTTTTTTGTTTCATTTGTTTGATGTCGGGTTCCCTCCAAAATTGGGGGAAGTGCCTTGGTATATGTATGTATGCATGTACGTATGTATGCATGTGTATATATATATACACATATGTATATATATATATATATATATATATATATATATACATATATATATATATATATATATATATATATATATATATATATCAGGTCCATGTTGTTTTTTTATGGTATCTTAGTGTTATTCCCATCATTATTCTTTCCTCAGATCTTTGAGTTGTAACTAGCCTATGTTCTAAGGCTTTAGTAGGGCTCCATAGGCTGATACTGGTAGGATTATCTGATTAAATATTTTTATTTTCAGAGAAAGGGGCATTTTACATTTCATAACTTTATTTTGTTCATCAAAACCTCTCCATCCTATAATTAACCTTCTCCTGTCCTGGGGAAACACCTACTGTCTATCCTAAGCATGTAACAGTATATTCATTACCTATCTGTAGAGGTTCGTCCAAAACCCTTATTTTTTGTCTCTGCATTTTCATTGAGCGTTATGTTTGTTTAATTCATACTCATTTTCAGTCCTATATTTCTGCTTTCTCATTTCAAATCTACATCTGCAATTTCTCCCATGATTCACTCAACAAAACTATATCATCTGCAAATATTAAAAGTGTTAAGGTATTTCGCATTAATATTATTTCCTATTTTTTTCACAATATGATTTTTTTAAAACTTCTTCTAGGCACACTGTGGATAATTTAGGAGAGATGGGGTCTCCCTGTCTAAGTCCTTTCTCAAACAAAATTTTCTCACTATATTTATGTAGTTTTAGAATTGTTGTACTTCCTGTACAGATATCGTCATGTGTTCTAACATAAGATTCATCTATTTTTGTCTTTGAAGGACTTTCATTACTGCTGATGTTTTGACAGAATCAAAATATTTCTCATAGTCTATAAATACCACATAGGGTTTGTCTTACTCTGATGATATTTCCATTAGGTGAATAATTACATGGATATGGTCAATTGCTGAATACCTACTTCTAAAGTCTGCCTGCTCTCTTGGTTTATTCAAGTCTAGCTGTCTTTCTATTCAGCCACTAAATATTTTGAATATTACCGAGAGTAAACTTATCGGCGATAATTTTTCAGGTCTTTTTCTACCTTTATATGAATTAGTAAAATGATAAAGTTTTTCCAAGTTGTAAGAAAAGAGCATTCTTGCAGACATTTCATGCAAAGTTCAGCAAGTTTTACTACAATTAAATCTCCTCCATCTATTATTAAATCAATTGTTAGACAATCTTCTGCTGGTTTATCTCTTTTCTTGACTTTTCATGCTTTCTTTACTTCTACTGTTACGTATAGTACCAGATCAGGTGTTTCATTATTTCTATTGGGAAAGTTACTTCTTATATTACTATTGTATGGTATTGTATAGAAATACTCTGCAATTTTATCACTCCGTCTCTATTGTTGACATTTCAATTTTCATCCCTTGAAAAAAAACATCCAAGTCTCCTTACCATCAATTTGATGCTTCTTCCTTTCTAGAGTGATTCCTTAATTTTGGTCTTATTGTGTCTACAAATATCCTGGGTTTTTAGTTTGTTTATCATTTTAGATAGTTCTACCATTCTATTTCATCTTTCTTGGATTTTACCCTCATTTCCAATATTTTCTCTATTAGGTTTTTTTGTCTTTTTTTATAGTTGTCCTTCATCTTAAATAGAAAATTTTTCATCTATCTCTTGTGCTGATACCAATACAAATTTCGGTAATTACTATTTATCTCTTCTTTACTTGCCTCCCTTTCATCATGTAACTACGAGTACCTATATTGCATGGTTAAACAAAACTCATCAGATTTTTTTCTTATAACACACACAAACACACACACACATATACATATACATATATATATATATATATATATATATATATATATATATATATATATATATATATATATATATATATACACATATGTATATGTGTGTGTGTGTGTTTTTGAGTGTTTTGAAACTTGTGAAAGTTTTACAGCGAATTATTCTGACTTAATTTTTCCTAGTTCACATGTTTTCTGGAATATTCATGCCATATCCATTAAAACTACCATTGTCTATCTAAACAATTTTATGTTCATGGGTGGTACAATAGTCACTGAATGAATTCTTAATGAAATTGACCGCATTTCATAATCTATTTTTCACTTACTTGATGTTTACTGTTGGCTTCCTGTTATAAATAGACACCACTTGTGGAATATGTAGATGTTTTACTCTTATCTCAGAGGTCTGAAGTGTTATATACGTGTTACAATAAAGATCACAAGTGGCGACTACTCCACCAGGAACTAATAGATAACCAAAATTATGAGATAAGAATTTCTTATTCCGGACAGGAAGCCAGTCATAAGCACTCGGTGATTATACGGCATCATTCTCTCACTGAGAAAAGTATTGCGCTTCAGAATTTTCTAAAGGTAACATTTGTGTATATTATTTTCCTGCTCTCTAATTTCACATCCCTTATTTAATAGTAATCTGATCGAGAAATGAATATGTTAACGTGATAAAAAAGATGATACTATAAAGATAATTATGAGCTAAAGGATAGGAAGGAGTTGTTATCCCTACATTAAGGTATCCTCTTCCACTAAAGCTCTTCTCTCTATATCCTTCACTTTATCTCGCCATCTAATAAACTGAACCGACTCTCCTTTATTGGAATGACGCGTGAATTTTGATGGGAATGATATGGATGTTGAAATTGTGGAGATAAACTTTTTGTGTTTTGTGTGTGCGGTACAAGACGAATTGATAAGGTGAGAAATGTGAAGATTCCTAAGTGTGATAATAAGGTTAAGCGTAAGCAAAAGGATGATCAGAGTAATATGAGGTGATTTGGCCATGTAGGGAGAATGGATGACTGGACAGTGGGCTCGAGAATAGAGCGTATAATTAAGACTTCTTGGGTAGTAGGAGAAAGGGAAGGCCCAGAATGGTAGATGGGATTACTGTAGTAATTGAGGGACATCAGTTGTGGTGGCCAAAGCGGTAACGTCCCTAACTGGTGAACGCCAGACTGTGGTTCGCGTCCCACTCAAACTCGTTAGTTTCTTTGGTCGCTGCAACCTCACCATCCTTGTGAGCTGAGGTTGGGAAGGGTTTGGGGGAGCCTATAGGTTTATCTGTTGAGTGCCTGGCCCTCCTTGGTCCTAGTTTGGGTGGAGAGGGGGCTTGCGCGCTGATCATATGTATATGAGGTCAGTTTCTAGAGCATTGTCCTGCTTGATAGGGAAATGTCACTGTCCCTTGCCTCTTCCATTTATGAGCAGCCTTTAAATAGTAGCAAAGAACATCAAATGCTACAAAAAATTATATTAATGATATACTGTATATTTTACTTTGATTCTTAATGGTCACTACATACCGTATAGAAACGATACCATAAGGTATGATTACAAAGCGCTATACAAAAATAACACCTGGCATTAGTTATAATCTGACACACCATGTTCAAAAGATTGCCAAACACTGCTCAGACCGGAGAGAGAGAGAGAGAGAGAGAGAGAGAGAGAGAGAGAGAGAGAGAGAGAAAATGGGCAGTTTGGCAATGAATAATGGAAAAGTCGTTCTATGATTTCAGGAATTCGTAAGTTAGGATTCTATTCTAAAAGTCAGAGGCAAGCGATGGTTTGATTAAGTACTTTGAAATTATTAGACAGAATATTGTCTTAATTACTATGAATCATGTCAATTGTGCCTTCATTCTCTATAACTGAGATTACCAAACAATTCTTCTTCACCCAATGGGTTAAGTACCGAACTGTAATTGTTCAGTGGCTACTTTCCTCTTGGTAAGGGTAGAAGAGACTTTTTAGCTATGGTAAGCAGATCACCTAAGAGACGGACACTCCAAAATTAAACCATTGTTCTCTAGTCTTGGGTAGTGCCATAGCCT
This sequence comes from Palaemon carinicauda, assembly GCF_036898095.1. Lineage (NCBI taxonomy): Eukaryota > Metazoa > Arthropoda > Malacostraca > Decapoda > Palaemonidae > Palaemon > Palaemon carinicauda. Next base: position 64,544,437 of record NC_090764.1, on the reverse strand, counting down.
CTGTACCATGGCTTTCCACTTTCCTGGAGTAGAGTTCCCTTGTTTGAGGGTACACTCAGGCACACTATTCTATCTTATTTCTCTTCCTATTGTTTTTTAAAGTTTTTATAGCTTATATATAAAAGATTTATTCTAATGTGGTTACCATTCTTATATTATTTTATTTGTTAATTACTTCTCTTGTAGTTTATTTATTTCCTTATTTCCTTTCTTCACTGGGGTATTTTCCCGGTTGGAGCCCTTGGGCTTATAGCATCTTGCTTTTCCAGCTAGGGTTGTAGCTTAGCAAGTAATAATAATAATAATAATAATAATAATAATAATAATAATAATAATAATAATAATAATAATAATAATATTCACAACTTTATTAGTAGGCCACACATCAATTTTGATAAATAGGAAAAACACAAGGAAGCCGAGATTTTTTCTCTATGAATTTTAGTATGTCAGAAAGTCCTTTCTTCTTGCATCAGAATGCTAAATGCCACACTTAGTCATTCTTTATAAAAGCTCATGTTCCTTCTATAAGCAATGTTATATAAAAGACTGCAAACACTAATGAAATGTGTCTCTCCGGGCAGTTGTTATGCGATATTATTATTATTATTATTATTAGTAGTAGTAGTAGTAGTAGTAGTAGTAGTAGTAGTAGTAGTAGTAGTAGTATTATCATTAGCTAAGCTATAACCCTAGTTAGAAAGGTAGAATGTTGTAAACTTAGGCCCAACAACAGGAAAAATAGCCCAGTGAAGAAAGGAAATAAGGAAACATAATGTGCCAAAGTGTACCCTCAAGCAAGTTATTGGACGACCATGGTACAGAGGCTATAGCACAACCCGAGACTAGAGAACAATGATTTGATTTTGGAAAGTCCCTCTCCTAGAAGAGCTGCTTACCATAGCTAAAGAGTCTCTTCTACCTTTACCAAATGGAAATTAGACATGGAACAATTACAGTGCAGTAGTTAACCCCTTGAGTGAAGAAGAATCTTTCTGTTTTGTTAGTGTTGGCAGGTGTGTGAAGAAAGAGGAGAATGTGTGAAGAATAGGCCAGACTATTCAGTACAGGTTTAGGCAATGGGAAAATGAGCCGTAACCAAAGTAGTCAATGCCATTATTATTACAAACTGTATGAACGCATCAATCAAAAATGTAAGAAATGGTTAAATCAAATTCCTGCCATATGTTACAATAATGGTAAGAGAGATATTGGTAATAAAAATTAAACCCTGTCATGGTCCACTGTGGCGACAAACTTCCAGACACTTTAAAAAATTATGTAAGAATGATTTTTAGTAAGAAATCCAAGCCATCAGTCACAGAAAAAGTTACACTTAAGCCGACTGGCAACCGAAATTCTTCAGTAACTAATTCAAAAAATTAATATAAGTGAAAATTATACACAAACCAATAAAAACTGTTTTGGGTGAGATGAATCCGACAGTTACATCCTCTCCAGCCAGCAACTCTAATATAACAAAAAGTTATCCTTCAATGTTAAATGCCAAAAAAATAAAGTGAACAAAAAAAAAGAGAGATGTCAATTCTTCTAAAGTAACAATTCATGGCCCTCATTGAACAATAGGCATCTATTTGTCAACTTTACATAGGAAGGATAGAACCTAAAATGTCCCGAACTGGTGTTCAAGATCAAAAGGTATCGGATCTTTGGAACCACATCTGACTAATGATGAAGGTGGCAGAACCTCTATGCCTCTGTGACTGGCATGGAGAGAGAGCCTGAAAACTTTCCTACACCCGTGCTGATTCAAAGCAAAATGAGTCTGAAGGGGAAGATCCCAATGATGTATTCAGGTTTAACAGGTGGCACACATGCAAGTGGCCTGAACACGAGGACTATCTTACCATGGGACCTACGTCCAAAGGTATGCGAGAATGCTCGAGAATCCCTTTGATCATGGATGGCTCCTTGTGGAGGAGAGATCCAGATTCTACAGAGGCACTCATTTCTTTGGTACAGGCAGGCACAAAAGTCTGCGATCTGCTGAGATTGATTGGTCTGGCTATGTAATCTTAAGCTCCATAAGAGTACACAAGAAGTCTCTCTCTGGGGACTTACTCCAACAGCAAGCAAAGCTGGATACCATACAATTTGAGAACATCCCAGTGACCCTTTGAAGAGTGTGAACACATTCTACCCTACCTGGAGTGTGCGGTATTCAATCCCTGGAGGGACCATTACCTGATGCTGGTACAGTGCATCAGAAGCATCTATTCTACCGATTCATGCCCTTGTTGACCAAATTCATGGGAAACGGTCATTAGGGTGAGCCTCGTCATTTCCTTTGAGATGGAGAGTGAGTTCCATGGACAGTCTCCACCCTACCTGGCTTACAGTATTAGTGATTGGTCTCCGTGAGATACTACTGCAAGACAGTTATTGGATCCTTTGACTGGCCAGACAGTACTACATTGGATCTCTCTCTTTGGTTATGGCTCATTTTTCCTTTGCCTACACATTCACCGAATAGTCTGGCCTATTCTTTACACATATTACTCTGTTCTCATACACCTAACAACTCTGAGATTACTAAACAATTCTTCTTTGCTCAAGGGGTTAACTACTGCACTGTAATTGTTCAGTGGCCACTTTCCTCTTGGTAAGGGTAGAAGAGACTCTTTAGTTATGGTGAGCAGCTCTTCCAAGAGGTCATTCCAAAATCAAACCATTGTTCTTTAGCCTTGGGTAGTGTCATAGCCTCTGTACCATGGTCTTCCACTGTCTTTGATTAATGTTCTCTGGCTTGAGGTACACTCGGACAGGCTATTCCATCTAGTTTCTCTTCCTCTTGTTTTTTATTTGAAGTTGTTATAGTTTATATCTGAAAGATCTAATTTAATGTTGTTAATGCTCTTAGAATATTTCAATTTGGTTGTTCATTACTTCTCTTGTAGTTTATTTATTTCTTCGCTTCCTTTCCTCACTGAGCTAATTTCCCTGTTGGAGCTCTTTGGCTTATAGCATAGTGCTTTTCCAACTAGGGTTGTAGCTTAGCTTGACATAATAATAAAAATTACAAGCTGCTACTTTTGTCACAGCAGAAGCTGTCACACCTTCCTCATGTTCTGCTTGACAGACCCCAGAGGTATCTGTTCATGGGTAATTTTTTTTTACCAACCTTAAAGTAAGGGTCTGTGGAGAAGACTGTTCGGTAGAAGTCCGCATGAGCTTCTTATGAGAAGCCTCCTACATAACTACTGCAGTATTTTTTCCTTCTCCTGAGGAGAAGTGTATGAAGAACAGAACAGAAGGAAGAAGGAATTGATGAGGAAGAATAAGGAGTGAACTTTCATTTTCTTCCTCTACCAAATGTCCTTGCTACAATGAGTGGTTTAAGGGTTCCCACAGAACAAAAACAAAACTCCCTTGCTTGGATGTGAGATCACGCTCTCCTTACTCACTATTCTCAATCATAATAAAAGTGAGGAGGAGTCTCGCTGAAGAGAACATTCCAAGGGTCCCAGCTGACACTGGTGGTCAATCGCGGAACTTTCAGAATGACATACAGACTAGGCTAATATGCACTGCAAATTTTTGGAGTCATCAAAAATATGAAGTCACCTTTGTGAAAACAGTTAATGAGTTAGATCTTTTACTAACAGATGCTGCAGAATTTGAATTGGCCAAAGGAAAAGTCCAATACCTTGATTAATTGATTTGGAGTTTTCCAGCATCCTGACATTAAAGGTCATTGACGCCGATATCGTTTATTACAACTAAGGAATAAAAAGAACATTCAATTAAAACTATAAAAGTGAAAATATCATTATAAGATTTGAATAGCTTTCAGAAGATCTGTTTTTTAAATAAATCTAAAAATACCAATAGCTCCACTACCATGACTAACCATCATTGTTCAATGGTATCATCTAGGCATAGGCCATGGTCAGATGTGAAGTGCATTATCCTCTGTGCACCAAAGCCTGTTGATAAACCAATGGGAAAGCAAAGACTATTTAAAGTGACAAAACTAAAGTGTGTACTGATCCACAGATCTAAGTAATCACCCCATATAGGACCTTACTAGAAAGTTCTTTCTGAGCACGGTCATCTAATGTCAGGTTTTGTACTATGTGGATCCTGGACACTCCTCACAACACTCACAACATTCAAATACTATGAGGACCTTGACTGTCTTGTTCCACAGACTCCAAGGATTCTAAGCCTCTTCTCTCACAATGGACAAGAACTTGTTAGCTCATTCCTGGTATGTTTCTCTCTCCCAGAAATATGAACATTTAAATCTTGGAATTGATCCAGGAACTTTTAAACAAAAGGCAGGCAATACCTTGTACAGTAAAGAATCACATTCCATGTCTAGGAGCCAATCACTACCACCAACATTCAAATAGGAGAAGAGGAGGTACAGCGTACCCTTCCTATGGTAATTGGGTATTGGCAACTGGCCAGGCTCAGTGCTCAGAAGCACGTGGGGCACGGTGCTCCTAAGCAGTGAGATTAAGGTTCAGTGCTCGGAAGCAAATGAAGCGTAGCTCGATAATCAAGAGCATGTGAAGCATGGCTCAGTGCTTGAAAGTACGAGTTTGCCTTAGCATCTTAAAGTTGTCAACCATATAGAATTCCACTGTTACAGAGCAAGCGGGTCATGTAGCAAACTCAATTTGACCAATAAACTACTTTCATTGTCAAGTGAGACTGTTGAGGAAGCTTGAGTAATCAATTATAAAGAAGAGTGCTTTAATTTGAGGGGCAACCACGTGAGTCTCCCCAGGGCACCTTACCAGAATCTGCCCAAATGTCTGCTGTGAAATAAAGATGGACTCACTCGTTCTTCCCTTCCCAAAAAGTTATATGAACAACAGGATATTAGAGTCAAATTCTTATGTGCTATAAAAGCATTTAGAACAGGCTAACTCAGGATTGTCCTTTCCACTCTGTCCAAGAGATTTTAGAGGAGTTTTGAAATCATTAGCTGGGCATTTCTTTATAGTTAAAGGCATTTGAAAGCTAGTGTTGAATGACGAGGGAATGGGAGGATATGAGATAGATCCTTCGGGAATCTGTGAAAATCCATGTGATTTCTAGACCAAAGGTCCTAATTCTGTAAATGATTATAATAAACTTTCCACTAATCTAGGCTACACTGGTAAATTCATGCAAAATCCTTTGTTTAACATAAAACGGGAATCTACAAACTATTGATTTATATTCAGTGACTGCATTTTTTCAGCAAAGTTTACTGAATGATAAAACATCATGTGATATAAACCATTGTAGATCAAGGCAACTACAGAGTTTATTTGATCACTTACTGTTCTAAGGTTTCTAGTGGTATTTTTGTACAAGGCGCACATGCAGTGACACCTGATTAGTACATGCACTTAAGTTGTATTATTTAAATTAGTGTACTTAATTAGACTTTTTATAACTTTATGCATATCAAGATTATGTAGAAGTATTTTATGGACATTTACCTAGGATTGCTTTGCCACACAAGTACAAGCATATATTATATAGCATGTAAACATACATACTTTACATATTGATTATATGTGCTGAATGATGGTCATTCTTGTTATAGAGAATGTAATAATTACTTATTCCTCTTTTGATTTTTTCTCGCAGCGATAGCTTAGCGTCATTCCTGATCCAGGAATCCAGCTGATTCGTGAAGAGAAAAAGTCGTAGATATCATGCATCCATTCTCCTTCGCCTCGTCCATGATTGCCAAGACTATCAAAAAGATTTGCTTCTTCATTTTGATGGTTCTTCTTGTGGTGATTATTTCAATTAATAATAATCAAGTAAGTTCTTTTTTCTGTATTTTACAACTGTTACACAAACAGATATTTGGAATAATTCTTTGTATTGGTTTGTCATATTGTGACGTTTATATCTCATCTTTAAGTTTCTTACGTTATCAGTTATCTACTTATCCTTCGGTTAGTTAATATGATTCATTCCCTCCTCTTCCTATTATTTACCCATATACTCAGCAACTGTCAGTTGCACTGCAATATATAAGGCTTTCAGGCATTTTCTAAAAAAAGGACGCTCTACTTTGAAAGAAAATATAATAGTTTACAACTACAAAAAAAAATAACTATATGAATGAGCCAGTTTTTACAAATCAAGAGTTCTCCAAATTTTAGAAAATTTAAGTTTACAAATACAAAGAAAATAACTATGTGAACGAGCCAGTTTTTAAAATCAAGAGTTCTCCAAATTTTAGAAAATTTAAGTTTACAAATACAAAGAAAATAACTATGTGAACGAGCCAGTTTTTAAAATCAAGAGTTCTCCAAATTTTAGAAAATTTAAGTTTACAAATACAAAGAAAATAACTATGTGAACGAGCCAGTTTTTAAAATCAAGAGTTCACCAAATTTAAGAAAATTTAAGTTTACAAATACAAAGAAAATAACTATGTGAACGAGCCAGTTTTTTAAAATCAAGAGTTCTCCAAATTTTAAAAGAATGTAGCATCCTCTATAATTTTCCCTCCTATCTCCAGCGCCACCTCTGTCACCAAACTACAAGCATTGCCCCAGTTTACCCCTGTTTTCCATTCTCACAGACCACACCCCTCTCGATACATCATTTTTCTTGACCTTTCCTTGTGGTTTATTGCAATCACCCTCTCCCCAACCTTATCCTCTGATTTCACTCGCTCTGCTACACGTAATGCTAGGAGAATGTCTATATTTCTTGTTTCAAATGTTATTTTTTATGAAAACAACTCGCTATATGGCTAAAACATCCTTTTTCTTATATTTGCATAAGCGCATTCAGTTGCTATGCAACACTTTTCTTATCAGTTTACGTGAATAATCAATTAATTTTTCTTTAAGAATTAAGGTAAAGATACTTATATTGGTCTCCCATAAACTTCACTTGAACCATTTTCTCTCATTAAGGGTGATAAAAGGGAGCGTAGATTATTCCTTTCAATAATGTTTTGAAGAGAAAAAAAAAATGTTTTCTCTAATTTAAATTCATCACGTTTCTTTGTCTATTCGTTTATATATTTACAGTTCTCGTGTTCTAGTTATACTGAACGGTGCAAAAGGTGTCATAGACGTTAACTAAATATGCCTAAGTTGTAAAATTTGCCCCAAAAATACGGAGACATGAATCTATTATGCTAGTACTATCTTACTCAAGTGTGGGCATTTGGTACATATATATTTCGAGATTTGAGGGAAGGAACACGCCACATCTTGTTAAATAACTCTCAGATATTATTACCATTATTATTACTAGCTAAGCTACAACCCTAGTTGGAAAAGCAAGATACTATAAGCCCAAGGGCTCCAATGGGGAAAATTAGCCCAGTGAGGAAAGAAAATAAGGGAATAACCGATGTAAGAAGTAATGAACAATTAAAATAAACTATTTCAAAAACCTTAACAACATTAAAACAGATATTTCATATATAAACTATAAGAAGACTTATGTCAGCCTGTTCAACATAAAAACATTAGTTGCAAGTTTGAACTTTTGAAGTTCTACAGATTCAACTAACCGATTAGGAAGATCATTCCACAACTTAGTCACAGCTGGAATATGACCTTATAACCCCCAGTCTTGGGGGAAATTGCTTCTAAAAGACCATACTTATACATATTAAAGGATATTCAACTGATCACTACAAAAAAAAGGAAGCCCATATTTCTTTGTTTGTTCATATATATATATATATATATATATATATATATATATATATATATATATAATTGAAATTTTTAAGTTATATTTATCCTGAAATATGTAAGATGTATAAGAGACGACAACGAAGTATCCCTGATGAGTAATATTTACCCAGAAAGTCAGCAAACAAGAATATATTATGCTAGCAACGTCTTACTCTTGCGTAGGGATTTGGTATATGCAGCATATATATTTCTGAATTTGAGGGGTGGTGCTCACCACTGCTTAATAAATAATCATGAAATATAATGATTATGTCCTTGTGATCACCAGTGGTTAAGGTATAATTACCCCAAAAACCTGAAACTAACCCCTAATAAAGTTAATGAGATGATTTCTTTGGGAAAAAAAATAGAAAATAAAAATAAAAACTTTGACGGCCAATATCTCAAAACATGAAATTTCTTGAGAAAAATCAAACTACTTTTCTGTTTACAGACGAATAATTACAATTCAAACATCAACAGATAAGCAATTTTATCCTCTAAACATTTATAGAAACGATTTGCAAAATTATTAAAACTTGTATATGAAAAAGGTAATATCTACAATCATTATCAATATGATTAAAAAAAATACATTGAAAAATATTGATAAAGAAATCTGTTCTATAAAAATTCAAAGCAATAAAATGATCTTTAAAATGTTTTTTAATATTGGAAATCGGTTAACAAACAAAAAATTAGATTAAGTTCAAAATGATCCCAAAATAACATTGTTTCAATAGAAAAGAATAGCTCCCCTTAACTAAACTTAAAACCATTATTGTGGTGAAACCACCAATGTCAATAAGGACCTTTGCCCCTTACCCAAACCTCGATCTCCATTAGAGGCAGAGAGCTGGTAATAGCCTTTACTTATTCAAAATGGTGGCTCAAAATGCTGTACCCCCCTTCTGGAATTGAATTGAATGATTTGAAGTTCTCTGGCATCCTGACATCGAAGGTCATTGACGCCAATATCGTTTATTATAAATCAAGATTAAAAGAATATTCAATTAAAACCAGAAAAGTAAATATTTTATAAAAGTTAAATAGCATTAATAAGACCTGCTTTTAGTATAAATTTAACTCATTTCCCTGGTTGCACTATTGTGATATGTGTCTTACCTCACTGCACCGATAGCAAAATATATTTGGTTTCGGCTTCTCTTCCTTGCCATATAAGTACTTCACCATCTAAAGCAATAATCCCTAAATGCTAGATGCTCTCCTCGTCGTCCCACTTGATTATCACTCCATTCAGCGTGCCGGCTCATCGACTAACCTACGACCAATCTTCTGGCAACTACAGCAGCGATATGTGGTATGCTTGAAGGCACCATTATCCTAGCTTTCATCACCTGTTAATACATGGGTACACACTCAAAATCGAGCAATTGTTGCAGCTATGCCAAGATGTGGTCTGGAAACCCACTCAAAGTGTACAATCCAAATATCAATTTAGGATCTAAAAACTAGTCATAAGTAAAGTTGACTTAACTTACTAAATTCTTACACGAAAAGGATTAGTGTAGATGAAAACCCATTAGTCAGGTAGTAGGTTGGCCAGGGCACCAGCCGCCCGTTCAGATACTACCACTAGAGAGGTATTGGATCCTTTGACTGGCCAGACAGTAATGCATTGGATCCCTCTCTCTGGTCACGGCTTATTTTTTCTTTGCCTACACTTACACAGAATAGTTTGGCCTATTCTTTACATATTCTCGTCTTTCCTCATACATCTGACAACAATGAGATACTTAACACATCTTCACCCAAGGGGTTAATTACTGTACTGCAATTTGTTCAGTGTACTTTCCTCTTGGTAAGGGTAGAAGAGACTCTTTAGCTGTGGTAAGCAGCTCTTCTAGGAGAAGGACACTCCAAAATTAAACCACTGTTCTCTAGTCTTGGGTAGTGCCATAGCCTCTGTACCATGGTCTTCCACTGTCTTGGGTTGGAGTTCTCTTGCTTGAGGGTACACTCAGGCACACTATTCTATCTTATTTTTTTTTCTTCCTCTTGTTTTTTTGAAATGGTGTGTTGGGCAGGCTTAATAGAAGGGCCATGGATGCCTGGTGGTTTATCAAGAGGTTGTCTTTTCCTTTTTCTGATTATTTTTCTTCTCAAAACCATCCTTACTGTCCTCCCTTCAGTTGAAGTGGCTATCCTGGAGGGTATTTAGCCTTGCATGGTGTATCGGCTCCTCCATGTTGACCAGTTTTTCCGACTTTTTACTATAGTCTATGGGTATCATCAATCACTTTGTTTATAATTCTGTACGTATTGTTTTTGTTATAATTCTTGTTAATCTACTTTTTAAGTATGCTGTCTCTTTTTTATTTCTATTAATTCTTATGCTGTCTGGAGACATTGAGCGAAATCCGGGACCAGTACGTCCTAGATTTCGTCAATGTCGTCTTCTGTATTGCAATATTCGTGGTCTTCATGCAAATATCCAAGACCTTACAGTTGCGTCCAGACAGTATGATATTCTTTTGTGCTCAGAAACTTTGGTTTCTAATATGAGGCACTCATCTGAGCTCCTTATAACTGGTTTTAAGAAGCCAATAATGTTGAAACGTGATGCCATCCCTAGGGCCAGGGGAATGGCGGTGTATATTAGGACCGAGTACCCTGCTTCTCATAAGTCCTGCTATCAATGTGGATGTCATGAGATTCAGGTAATAAAAGTTTGTGGCAGGCATAACAACTTTTATTTGTGTTCGATCTACCGGAATCCAGACATAGATGATTCTATCTTTGATTGTCTTCTTACCATTATGGCTAAGATACAAGAAGATGATAGAAAGGCTTCTTTTGTCTTTGTTGGTGATTTTAATGCTCACCATAGGGAGTGGTTAAGTTCTATCTCTCCTACCGATCGCCATGGCTTAAGAGCTTTAGACTTTGCCTCTGAATCAGGCTGTGAGCAAATCATAAATGAAGCTACTCACAGGTCTGGTAATTGCTTGGACCTCGTATACACTGACTCCCCTGGCGTTATAACTAGTAAGGTTAGTTCTCCAGTCGGGACATCTGATCATGCCTTGATTTCATTATTAGTGAAGACTGAGCAGCCTGTCCCTGATATATCATATTCTTGTAAAATTTATATGAAATCCCAAGCAGACTGGAATGGGATTTTACATGATCTTTTGTGCTTGAATTGGTCACAATTATATAATAGTGTAGATCCTGTTGTCCCTTTGAATGAGAATCTAGTCAACATAATTGATAGGCGTATCCCTTCTCGTGTGCTAAGGTACCGAGTGAAGGACAAACCGTGGTTCAATGATGATTGTAGACGTGCTTATTTGGAGAAACAGGAGGCCTATCATCTTTGGAAGGGTACAGATCAGATTTGACCTGGAACAACTATACTCAGCTTCGAGCTTTTGCTCAGAGAGTTTATGCCTCAACTGAAAAGGAGTACAATTTAACCATAAAAGAAACACTTTCTGGTACAACTCAGGAACATAAATGGTGGTCTACCCATAAATCTGCACTCTTTGGTGTAGATGCAACAGTTCCTCCTTTACTTAAACCAGATGGCTCAGTCACTCACTGTCCAAAGGAAAAGGCAACCCTTTTGGCTGATGTTTTTGACAGTAAACAGAGTAATGAAAAACTTGAACTTCCTCATTCCTGTTTTCCTGAGGCTAAACTAACTAGTTTAGCTTTTCGATCTCGTGAGATTAAAGCTCTGTTGATGGACCTTGATGCTTATGGAGGTGTAGACCCAAATGGTATTTTTCCTTTGTTTTTTATAAAGACAGCAGATTTCTTAGCTCCAAAGTTATCTGTTATTTTGCGCAAGTTAGCAAGAAGAGGAGCTTTTAGCACTAGTTGGAGAATTGGTAATGTTACTCCTCTATGTAAATGTGTTTGTGGTAGCTCAAGTCCCACTGATTACCGCCCAATTTCCATAACTCCCATATTATCTAAAGTTTTTGAACGTCTTCTGGCAAAACGTCTTAATAGGTTTGCTGAAGGTAATCATCTACTCCCTAGTTTGCAATTTGGTTTTCGTAAAGGCCTTGGAGCATGTGATGCCCTTCTTACAATCTCCAATGCTGTACAGAAATCCCTTGATTGTGGTCGGGAAGTTCGTATGATTGGCCTTGATTTTAGTGCTGCCTTTGACCGTGTTAATCATGAGGCCCTTGTTTTCAAACTGAAACAGTTGGGAGTGGGTGGGTTGTTTCTTAGCATTATTATTGATTTTTTAGGTAATAGATCTCAAAGAGTTGTTGTTGATGGGCACCATAGTGATTATAGGAATGTGATATCCGGTGTTCCACAGGGTAGTGTTCTTGGCCCATTACTTTTCATACTATATACACATGACATGTGGTTTGGCCTAGAAAACAAGCTTGTTGCATATGCAGATGATGCTACTCTCTTTGCATCAATTCCATCCCCTGAATGTAGATCTAGGGTTGGTGAATCCCTTAATAGAGATTTAGCTAGAATTAGTGCTTGGTGCAAATTATGGGGTATGAAGTTGAATCCTAACAAAACTCAAAGTATGATTGTAAGTAGGTCAAGGACGGTGGCTCCTCAACATCCGGATCTCAGTATTGATAATGTTTCTTTAAATATGTATGACTCTTTCAAAATTTTAGGTGTGATTCTCGACAGTAAATTTACTTTTGAGAAACATATAAGGTCTCTGTCTTCTTCAATTGCACAAAAAATAGGCTTATTGAGAAAGTCTTACAAGATTTTCGGTGATCAATCTATTCTGAAGAAGTGTTTTAATTCTTTCATTCTACCTTGTTTTGAGTATTGGACAGAAACTTACGGTCTATTAAATTTCTTATTCCTGATCTAGATATTAATCTCTGGCACCGTCGTTCAATTAGTTCATTATGCATGTTGCATAAGATTTTTCATAACTCTGACCATCCTTTACATTCAGATCTCCCTGGACAATTCTATCCTGTTCGTAATACTAGGCAGGCAGTTAATTCTAATAGCCAGGCCTTCTCCATCACGAGACTCAATACTACACAGTACTCTAGAAGTTTTATTCCAGCTGTTACCAAGTTGTGGAATGATCTTCCTAATCGGGTGGTTGAATCAGTAGAACTTCAAAAGTTCAAAGTTGGAGCAAATGCTTTTTTGTTGACCAGGCGGACATGAGTCTTTTTATAGTTTATTTATGACATATTTGTTATTGATGCTGTTAATAGTTTATATATGACATGTCTGTTTTGACGTTGTTACTGTTTTTAGAATGATTTATTGTTAATTTGTTCTCTTCATTTATTTATTTCCTTATTTCCTTTCCTCACTGGGCTATTTTTCCCTGTTGGGGCCCCTGGGCTTATAGCATCTTGCTTTTCCAACTAGGGTTGTAGCTTGGATAGTAATAATAATAATAATAACCGCCGCTCACCTTGGTGAGTATCAAAGGTATCAACAAATTCCACTTGTTAGACACTCAAGAATCTTCCCTACTGTTTGATTTGATACTTCACTAGCATTGCTATCAAACGTAGATTACAGAACGTTAACTATTAATTCAAAGCAACGGAATATTGTTACCAAAATAGAAAACATTAACAAATGTTGGTATGCTGATACAACTTTAAACTTAGAATATAACTGAAAATTCCCAATTACATAAATGTTTCAGCCATGTTAGAAAGGGTAAAGTATAATATGCTTTAGTTTTCCCCTGACTGTCCGACAAACCATCTCAAATAACAATGCAAAGAAACAGAAGAGGGGAAAGGGATAATCTCATTTAATCTACTAAAGTCCAAGATGTGGGTCACTGATTCTTACTAAGATGTAAACTTTGGTGAATATTCGAGAATCATGAGACTGCAGCCATTCCTTTTCTTATTCATTATATTTGATAAAAAAAAATATTGGTAAGGTTTAGTGCCAATTCTCATAAAACTGGAAACAGCATATTTAAGACAGCATCGTAGAGAAGAGTTGCATTTCAGTAAATCTATTTTTGCTAAAGATCAAATTATTGAGAATGGATTGAAATTCTTGTTCATTTTTGTAAGTAGTGTTCTTTTATATGACAGCTACATTGACGTACATTTTACTGTTGTACAATTATTAAATCCTTTAGAATTGAATTGGCTTCACTGACCATAATCAGCCCACCATACATAAGATTTTATGAAATTTTTTTCATCTCTATCTTGTTATTTTTCATGTTGCAAAGGACACATTAAATATTAAATATATAATTTTGAATGTGAAGTTTTATAAGGAATTCTCCATCAAATAAAATGAACAAGGATAGTTGAATATCTAATTGAGTTGGAAGATTTTGTGTACGATTCTCCTGCATAGTGTCACTAACAAATGGAGTCTCAAATATCTTGCTAAAAGACTTTAAAATAAATAATTCTTTAAGGAGTTTTACTGATGGAAAAAAAAACGTAGTTTTTGGCCAAATGTCAGAAATCTTTTGTTGTTTTAAAAGGACCAATGAGGAAAAAAGGTAAACCTGCAGGTTTTTTTTTTACTTGATGCTTTGTTAAGTCTTATTCCTGGTTATAGAATTGAAAAATTTTAATTCTCTTATCTTTTAATTCTCTTATCACTGCTTTCAGACCGGTGAAGGTGCCGAACGGGAATTGATTCAAAAGATACCGTCTGTGGCCTCAAATAGCAAAAGCCAGCCAGCAGGATTTGATCAACCCGGTGCGATATTCAAAGAGCCTCGAAGGACAGTTGATATAGAGATGACTTCTTATGCCCCCATTAACATGACAACAATGAAGGACCGCTTATTACATCGCCGTCAACGAGTACTTGATAATTGCAGAGAAATCTTTACTTCATCTGAACAGACAAAACGTATCAATAGTAAAGAATTTCTCATCAGTGAAAAGTACAAGCTGATATGGTGTAACATTTTCAAAGCTGCTTCATCTTCTTGGTTACATAAATTCATAGTAATGGCGGGTTACACAGATAAGGATATGAAAAAAAAAAGAATGTCTCTCGTTGAGTTTGCCAGAACATATGCATATAATAGACCATCTGTCCGCGAACTGGATTCTTTCCTTGCAAGGGAAGACTTTTCTTCCTTCATTATCGTCCGCAATCCTTTCGAAAGACTCCTTTCGGCCTTCAGGGACAAGATTGAATCTCTCAAAAAACCGTTTTATAGGTAAGTGATATCAAACATGCTGATTTCACAAATAATTTTGTATATGAATAGCAGTTACTTGTAATCAATTACACTTTTATTTGAATGATGGCACCATATAGTTATAGTCTCTTAAGTTTTTTAAAGTAGCTTATTTTCAGATAGCAATATTGAAATTTCTTCTTGTCCTATTATAAAAAAAAGGGAGTAACCCACTGCAAGAATGGTACCTCACCACATTTTTTTTTTAAACAGAAAATTCAGGCTAAAGTTTTAAATTTTCAAAAATTGAAAACTCACTTATTTCTTGATATAATCAAGAATTTTTTTTTTTTCATTAAGAATTTTGAAGTATGAAGAATATGATGGTATCCATAAAAAAAAAATACTTCCAATGTTAATTGCTTTTAAGTGCATGACTGCTTGTGATGTTCATAATCGACTGTTTACTTTTAATAATGTTATCAATTGTTGTTTTAAAAGATAACAAAAGAGGCTAAAGTGCCTATCCTTATTGCTACTGTTTCATTATAAGTAAGCAATCAAGTAAGAAAGACTTTTTGCCTGTTTACTTGATTGCTTGTAATGCGCATGAACGCCCGATTATTCATAATAATGTTATCATCGATGTTGTAAACGACAATGCAAGCGATTAAAGTAACTAATCTTAGTGTTTTCATTTCGTTATAAGCAAGCAATCAAATAGGCAAGATGTCTGTGCTTGTTTGTTTGATTGCTTTCAATGTGCATGATTGACTGACTATTCACAATAACATTAACCCTTTTACCCCCAATGCTATTTGGAACTTTCTAACCCTTGACCCCCGGGCGTTTTTTTTCAAGCAAATTTTGCAATATATTTTTTTTTTTTTTTAAATTGCTCTAACAGCCTTAATTTTCGTCATAGAGAGGTCAGGTTGGTCTCATTATTTTGGAAGATGCCTGAAGTTTCTCATAAAGTTATAAAAAATATGCAAAAAAATGTAAAAATCAGTTTTTTATAAGGACGTACCGGTACGTCCATGGGGGTAAAGGGATGAGTTTTGTGAAACGCACCAGTACGTCCATTGGGGGTAAAAGGGTTAATATAATGTACAAGTGTAATTGTTTCATTAAGCAAAAAGGGAGATTACAAGAACATAATGAGAAATAAAACAATCATTATACAACACAAAAGAATGGAAAACAATGATAATGATAATTAAATCAAAATGTAAAATAATGATAATGATGATAAAAAAAAAACACCTCTTACCTTCAGCCACTTAGTTCAATAAAGTTAGGAGTCATCCTAAGTATAATCCCTCATCAGTCCAAAGTCGTTAATTAGGTTGGCAGAAAGGGGGGGGGGGGGGGGGAAACTACTGTCGAAGGCAACTCCCAACCTTAAAATCGTCGAAAGATGTGGCATCATTATCATCTTCAAATTCTCCATCTGGTTCTTCAGGGTCACCCTCAGTCTCCCTGTTACACAAGGCATCTTGTGTTCTGCCGACGTTCTTTGTCCATTCCTTCCCTTCTAAGTACAAGCAGTTGACCATCGAAAGAAGGTCCTTCAATTTTAAGGGAATGAACAATTGCTCTGAAGAGTACTTTTTAGACAACTAAAGGGAGCTGAGGTTGAATGGCCTGGGCCTACTTCTGCCATACTAGCGATTCTTTGTGAGTTTAACTGCAATGTCCATTTCATTATTTTCACGAGTACTCCCTTTTTATTCTATATCCCTCAATTTCTTTAATAGACACTGAGAATCCGACACCACTGTTCTTTACTATCACTTGTGACAATTTAACATTGATGGCTAACAATTAATTGTTATAGCATGAACTTTTAGTCTTGTGGGGTCTATCGTTGACTGAATGACAGTCCTATACAGTTCTGGGGTCTCAATAATTGAAAAGCAGTTGCGTTTCTTTTCTAGTACACCAAAAGTACATTCACAAGACAGGGAAGAGTGACCGCTGACCATAAAAACTAATTCTACCTTCTACAGTCACTAGCTATGGACTTGCATTAGCTCAAGTAAAACTATACAGATATTCTAGTAACACCCCCCCCCCACCCCCGGGACTTATCAGCAAAAATAGGCAGTGTTGTAATACAATCACCATCCGCATCATACACTTCACCATTCAACCACTTTAGGATGCATGACCTGATTAATTTCAACAGCCCATCTGGCACCCGGCGTTTCGTCCCAGGGATAACAGTGGCTTACATTCTTGTTCAAATCATGAATACAAAAATTATACAAGCACATCTTCTGCAGGTAACAAGCCTTGTTTACTGCTAATGGGACGTGGCAATGTTTTTTGTAAATCTATAACAATAGTCCTAACATCAGAAATGTTCTTTTTTTCATGTTCGCCACACAGGTCACAGACAAGCTTTGCTTTCATCTTGTGAGCCTCTTAACTCTTGTTTTAGTTCAGTCATATCAGATTCATTTATACGGATACCTACAGTATATTCGTGCACGTTTTTTAACTAATCTTTTCGAGGGGTCTTAAGCTGAATGTTATATGGAGTAGTAAATATTCGCTTATAAAATTAAACAAGCACTACAGGCCCATTATCTAATCTCTCTGTCATATAGCAACCAACTACAGTAGTTCTCATAGACTACCAAGATTACAACCACCATATTCTGTAACCAAGTACTGTCAATGATGGTTTTCTTCCTAGTATAATGGCTAGTCACTAGAGATAGGCTTAGTATGCGTTCTTTTATCTAAAAGTGGTGCACCACAAGTAGAGGCCATCTTCTTTTTTTGGAAATAGAGTCCATACGCAATCTTCGGATTCCACACACTTCAAAGTGGTCTCTCCCTCATGCTTAAGGAATAAAAACTACTTTGCTTGGAAGCTGGCTCTGTTATTTTTTCATATATTTATTTCAAAACTGCTTTCACTCATGCACTCACAAAATTACGCATTTTGTCAAACATAATCCCCTATATACCAAAACGCATTTAGTATCACATTCATTTTTACCATTGTCACTTTTTTCAAACCATCCACATTTACACTGTGGCCTAAATTTCCTTTTCCCATTCATAATTTTCTTGGTTTTATAAGTAACGCCGTCTTCCCGCCTTTGAAATTCAACACAGATGAGCGACCACTTTTCTTTATTTGCTTCTTTTAGTCTAAGCCACAAACTAATCTAAGCGACCACGTTGTTTGGGATAGAAATATCCCTCAACTCTAATCCTTTTTTGTTTCTTTCTTCGTAACTTGTACACTTACCACAACCTCTTCTTCCCTTTCAGTAGGAGATACATAATCAGAGCCAGTATCACCATCAACGACTCTATCATCTCAATCAGATTCATCGCTATAATCGAAATTTCTACTTAAACGAGAATGCACTTTCCCATCGAATAAGAGACCGATTTCAGATTCATGTATAAACCAGACGTCAATTGACGCACATCACCATCATCTTCACTATCTCTGCGATCCATTTTTATGGTTCAATGGCGAAATCAAATCCCCCAAACACTAATAAATAGTCCAAAAGCAGGACGGAATATAAGTCTGACGGATCACATTGTATTTCCGCGGTACTTAAAATGACTTTGGTTTTGTTTACATGTATGCAGGTTTGCCACCTGCTCCGAATATACTGGCATCAAAATTTTGCTTTTTAGAAAGTTTTCATCGTTAATACGAAAAAAATATTATCATCATTACTTTATTAAGATAAATTAGCAATAAAAATATCGTTGTAAGCACAAATAAAAACAATATTAACAAAGCAATTAATATTTTACTTAGTGTGCAGTTGGCATGCCGGGATGTAAGGCGCATGATTGCTAACTGATTCTTGAATGCTGTAACACCTATTTGACACCTATATGACACCATTGAGGAATATAAGCATTTATGTTGATTGGGTCCCACCTTAACTTTTATTACTAAAAGTTAGACTTTGCTATTTTATAATTTTGTGGTTGTGACCAGTTCGACACCATAAATCGAACAACTTATTCAAATGGTTGTCTCTATGGTTGCTTCATTTACGTTATTATAAACCATATCATAATCCATTCAATAATTCTATGAAATAAATCTTCCCTTAATGATACCTTCACAAAATTTTACCACTAGTTATGAATAGACCTATTCCAATGCTGATCTAATTTACTCTTGAAGGAATCAGTAACAAGCGTATCTTGTTTCTTTCCATTGTATTATTATTATTATTATTATTATTATTATTATTATTATTATTATTATTATTATTATTATTATTATTATTATTATTATTAAGAGCAGATAGAAAAACTAATATTATTTTATAATGATAAAGCAATCTGATGCAATAGACTGATATTAAGACAAAACTGGACAAGAAAAATCTGAAAGAAATGAATAATTGATTTTTAGTTGAATTTTGGAGTAGGCTTGGGTCATGTTATCTCCATGTTCTGTATAACCAAGGGGATTAGTATTTGACGGCCATAAATTTCCAATTTTTATATTCATATACTTTAGTCATGCTCTAAGTGTTTCTTTTTGCGACTGTAGCCTACATATTTATTCTTTAATATTTACATATTACAATATATTAATTGCTATTATAGTTTATGCAAACTTTGGCAGTTTTACGTTCATCCTTTGTTTTATTTTTTCACATACGATATTCTATTTTGGAAAGTTTTCTGTGCAACGTTGATAATAATAATAATAATAATAATAATAATAATAATAATAATAATAATAATAAAATAAAAATAAAATTGATAAAATAATAATAATAATAATAATAATAATAATAATAATAATAATAATATCAATGACTATAATAAATAATGATAATAATAATAATAATCATCATCTATCTTTCTCTACACTAAGTTTACCATTTTCTTAAACATTGTAAACTTCCTTTGCCAAGTAATAACCTATGGTATCAGTTTCCTCCAGGGCTATGTTAAACATCACTCCTTCCCCCAAAGTGTCTGAATACTTCCTTTCAGAGCTCTGATGATCCCATTTTCTCCAGGCCACTGCGCTGCTACATCCAGAAGACCTATGGTAGCCAGGACTTTAAATTTCCCGATTGCCAGCCGTCCTTCTCAGAATTTGTCGACTATGTAATAGACGAACACAGCAATGGAAACGCACTAGACGAGCACTGGGCGCCTTACTACAAATTCTGTTCGCCTTGCCAGGCCAAGTTCGATTACGTCCTGCACTTCGAGACACTTGATGAAGACGAAGCTTTTCTTGTTAATGCGGTAAGTGGGACTTATTGATGCTGCACAGAGGGGCGTAGCTGGAGATTTGTGGGTGGATGGGAGAGGGCTGAGTTAGTAAAATAGAACCCCATCCTTCTTACTCTGGTGAGTTGGTGGTAATTTTGTAAGGTATATCATCATACTTTTACTTTCTGACCCTGCTTTAGAAGTCCCCCTCTCTTAGAGTCCTGGAGACATTTTCAAAAAGCCAAATGCACGCCCCGTCCCCAACTGAAGTAAGCTACTGGTTGCACTTATGAGAAAATACATTGTCCTGTCATAGGGTAGAACTTTAATCTTTATATACATTCTTTCTTTAACTAAATTACCCTCTTATGTTTGCTTTTAACTTTGGGTCTGTTGCAAAAGCGATTTATTTAACTATTAATTGACCCACTACTCTCAAATCAACCTACATTAGACACTTGCTCTCCTTTCTAGTAATCAACAACACTTCATTCTAACACACATTATGCAGCTCAAAAGGTTTAGTAGAAAAAATAATGTAGGAATGGAGTATGCAATGAATGGTTTAATGATATACTTGCTGATTACCTCCAGTATGAAGATTATATGGGACACTCATATTACCTGACAAATATTTAAATTTTCCTGGTGCAGTTTTGATAATTTTTATCTTCTTAAATAAAAGGTTAGAAATATCTATGAAACAGGAAATTTAACTGTAAAATTAGGGCCAAGGAAAGTGACGTCACTCAACAGACTAAAATATCAGGTACGTTCAGTTTTTGTCGGAAATAAGAAAGAAGAAAAGAAATGACCCTCAAATAATTCCCAAGACTAGTCAAGGTTCAGATGTATAAACAACTTGGACAACCTACTAAACATGTTGAAAACCTCGAGATGTCAGTGGTATTTTCAGCTGTAACATAACAGAGCCTAAGATAAACTGATTAACTGACCTTTAACATTCCATGGTTTTTCTTCTTTTCATCATTTCCTCTTACGCCCATTGACGCAAAGGGCCTCAGTTAGATTTCACTAGTCGTCTCTATCTTGAGCTTTTAAATCAATACATCTCCATTCATCCTCTCCTACTTCACGCTTCATAGTCCTCAGCCATGCAGGCCTGTGTCTTCTAACTCTTCTAATACCTTGTGGAGCTCAGTTGAACGTTTGGTGAACTAATCTCTCTTGGGGAGTGCGAAGAACATGACCAAACCATCTCCATCTGCCCCTAACTTATCGAATACCAATTAGTTAATTTCCATTAAAGATTTGAAATTTTAGATAACTAATGTCTTATCAGATCTACATGATCTATAATGCATGAGTTTTTAACAAGGAAAGGAGAGATTGGATACTTGCTATAAACACTCGAAATGTGTTCGTGTGCCCTAATACAAAAGAAGGCGTTATCAAAACAAATTAAAGAAAACTTTTACAATTCATTAGTTTCATAAGGGAGGCAAGAAATCTCTAAGGAGAATTTTAATATTTAAGGGAGTAAAAAAAAAAGTTTTTATTTGATGTCAATCGCCTGCAGAGAGAGATTTACTCGCTGATCTAATGTGACAGACTTTCCGATATGACTCCTCCAAGCAAGTGTGCGCCTACACACATATGTGTGTGTATATATATATATATATATATATATATATATATATATATATATATATATATATATATATATATATATATATATCATAATCAACCGTAACTAGTCCACTGCAGGACAAATACTTCAGACATGCCCTCAAACTCGTGTCTGTTTATGGTCTTTCTACCCCAATCTATACCAGCAAATTTCCCTAGTTTGTCAATCCATCGTCTTTTCCTTCCCTTCCTTCTTTTGCAATCACTAGAGGACCCATTTTGTTATTCTTAATGTCCATCTATTATTTGTCATTCTCATTATATGTTCTGCCCGGGTCCATTTCTTTTTCTTGCATGTTGGTAGAATATCTCTACTTTAGATTGCTCTCATATCTATGTTACTCTTTTTCTGTCTCCTAGTGTTATTCCCATCATTATGCTTTCTATAGCTCTTTTGAGTTATAACTAGCTTATGTTCTAAGGGTTTAGTAAGGCTCAAAGTTTCTGATGCATAATTTAATCCTGATAAGACCATCTGATTTAATACTTTTCTTTTTAGAGAAAGTGGCATTTTGATTTCATGATTTAATTTTGTTTACCAAAAGCTCTCGATCTCATTCTTATCCTTCTTTTAATTTCGGTTTCGTGTCCTGGGGAAACACTTAATGTTTGTCCTAAGTACATATATTTATTAATAATCTCTAGAGGTTCGTCCAGAATGCTTATTTGGTCTCTGCATTTTCAATGAAAAAGATCTTAGTTTTACTCATATTAATTTTCAGTTCTACATTTCTGCTTTCTCTATTCACATTTTCTATCATCTTTTGCAATTCCTCCTATGATTCAAGAAGTAGAACTATGTTATCTGAAAGCAGAGTTGTTATGGAGTTCTTTGATTGCCCAGACAGTAATACATTGAATCCTTCTCTCAGGTTACGGTTCACTTTCCCTTTGCCTATACATACACCGAATAGTTTGGCATATTTTTTATATATTCTCCTCTGTCCTCATACACCGGACAACATTAGATTATCAAACAAATATTCTTAGCTAAAAGGGTTAACGACTACACTGCAATTGTTCAGTGTCTACTTTCCTCTTAGTAAGGGTAGAATAGACTCTTTAGCTATGGCAAGTAGCTCTTCTAGGAGAAGGACACTCCAAAATCAAACCATCGTTCTTTAGTCTTGGGTAGTGCCATAACCTCTGTACCATGGTCTTCCACTATCTTGGGTTAGAGTTCTTTTGTTTGAAAGTAGTCTACACTCGGGCACACTATTCTATCTAATTTCTCTTCTTGTTTTGTTATAGTCTTTTATAGTTTATATAGGAGATATCTAATTTAATGTTACTGCTCTTAGAATATTGTATTTTTCCTTATTTCCCTTCTTCACTGGGCTATTTTCCCAGTTGGGGCCCCTGGTCTTATAGCATCCCATTTTTCAACTAGGGTTATAGCTTAACATGTAATAATAATAATAATAATAATAATAATAATAATAATAATAATAATAATAATAATAATAATAATAATAATAATAATAATAATTAAGGTATTCCCCATTATTAACATATATATGTACAGAAAAGAGCATATGATAATATAATTTTTTTTCTTCAGATTGAAGGTTTGTCATCAGTGGTAAAACCCTACAAGTTGCATTCATCCAACACCGTCTACAGCGCAGTCACAGATTTCTACTTCAGACAACTGAGTAGACACCAAATGAGAGAATTGTACGCCATCTATGAAAATGACTTTAAGATATTCGACTATGATGTAAAAATATATATTTGAAATTACAAAGACCCTTAGTAGCCCTTTGTAAAGAATTGCATATGGTTGAAGGTAGTAGGTTGGCCAAGGCACCAGCCACCCGTTGTGATACTACCACTAGAGAGTTATTGGGTACAATGACTGGGCAGACAGTACTACAGTATATTGGATCCTTCTCTTTGTTTACGGCTCATTTTGTCTTTGCCTACACTTACACCGAATAGTCTAGCCAATTCTTTCCACATTCTCCTCTGTCCTCATACACCTGACAACACTTACGATTACCAAACAGTTCTTAGCTGAAGGGTTCAGCACTGTAATTGTTCAGTGGCTACTTCCCTCTTGTTTAAGGGTAGAAGAGACTCTTTAGCCACAACCCTAGTTGGAAAAGTAGGATGCTATCAACCCAAGGGCTCCAGCTGGGAAAAATAGCCCATAGAGGAAAGGGATTATGGAAATAAATAAGCTACATGAGAAATAACGAGCAATTATAATAACATATTTCTAAAACAGTAACAGAATTAAAATACACATTTCTTTAAAAAAAACTATTAGAAGAGACTTATGACAGCCTGCTCAACATAAAAACATTCGTTGCAAGTTTGAACTTTTGAAGTTCCAATGATTCAGCTATAGCTGATTAGGAAGATCATTCCACAATCTGGCTACAGGTGGAATAAAACTTCTAGAATACTATGTGATATTGAGCCTCATGATAGGGAAGGCCTGACTATTAGAATGAACTGCAGATCTAGTATTACAAAGAGAATGGTGCTGTCTATGAAGATCTGAGTGCAAAGGATGGTCTAAATTAGGAAAAAATCTTATGCAACATGCAAAGCGAACTGATTGAACGACAGTGCCAGAGAATAATATCTAGATGAAAAATCTAATAGGCCTCCAATTCCTATCCAACACCTTACGATGAGAATCGGCAGCTGAAGACAAGACAGGAGAACAATACTCGAAACAAGGTAGGATGAAGGAATTAAAACACTTCTTCAGAATCGATTGATCACATAAGATCTTAAGAGACTTTCTCAATAACCCAATTTTTTTTGTGCAATTCAAGAAGACACAAACTTAATGTGTTTCTCAAAAGTAAAATTGTTATCAAGAATTACTCTTTAAATTTAAAAGAGTCATACAGAGTTGAAAAAAAAAAATTATCAATTCTGAGATCCGGATGTTGAGGAGCCACTGTCCTTGGCCTACACTACACACAATCATTATATCATATTATTATTATATTAGATAGTAAAGGAACTAAGTGCATGGCTGTAATTCGTATTTTGTTGCAATTGAAGTATAATGTAATCAATCGAAGGAATGATAAACTTTTTGGGCCTCTTGGGGTAAGCTAAGAACACGACGGTAGGTAAGTAGTTATGGTCACGGCCCCTAGCTTATGTTAAGTGGTGTTCTTGTATTATTTTCCCTTTAGAAATATGAATTCTCTGTCAAATTTTGAAATTTTACACCCGGTCTACACCCAACGAACTACAAAGACCCCACAAATATCTTAAGAAGGCTGGTCACCTTTATGCTTCTAATGAAAAATGTTGATTATCCCACTGTTATAATATTGTTTTGTCCTTTTGCTCTTTCATACCTCACTCTGAACAGTTTTTCTAGTGATCTTTTCATACTTTGTTTACTTACCTGATGGAGGGACAGTCAAAGCAACTTATCAAGTAATTCTCTGTTTCTTTTGTATTTCCTTTTGTCTATTCCATTTGTATATATTTGGTTTAATTAGATTTACTTTGAGGATCTAACATAGTTTGTATTACATTTATTATGGGGTCTGCTAATTATGTTCATGGTTGTTTCAGGGAATAATCTACTGAAGTTTAAGTTGAATAAAGCTTGGGTAGCAGCAGCCAAGTCTTTTAATGTCACAACACCCACTGTGTAGACAACTGCCACAATATCCATCCTTTTACCATTGCATATTTGAACATTATAACTGGGCGACGAGGTAAAGAAAATGGTTGGTAGTAAGAAGAATTTTTGTCTAGCTGGCGACCAGATAAATCCTCAAATTTGAGAGGACTTAAGAAATAAAAAGTTACCCTTGTAATGATGTCCGTTTTCACAAAAAGAAGAATTTGTTAATGCTGTTATTTTTCTTGTATATTTTGTAACTTGAATACTAATAAGTATAGGTTTATAAAGTTATCAGTGTATAACGTTTTATCAAATCTGATAAATTAATATAGACTTACATTGCCAAATAGACACTCAGAAGTTCAAAGTTAATGGTACAATAACTTCGTTATTTTCTCATACAGATGTCATGTTACACAGAATGTAAAACAAACAATTATTTTTATTTAGTGAAACAAATATAGAAAAGAAAAAAGAAGTATTAAACCTGATGTGGAAGAAAAGACATAACAGTACAAGAAGATAAACTTTGGAGGTGCCGTTGTAAAGGCTATGCTACACCCCTGAACCTGAATCTGAATCTCAAAGTTAAACGTCGTGAAAGTGTAATTTTTCAATATTAAACTTACCCGATAATCATGTAGCTGTCAACTCCGTTGCCCGACAGAATTCTATGGAGGGATACGCCAGCTATCACAATACTAGAAGGGGGTGTACTTACCAGCGCCACCTGTGGCCAGGTACTCAATCATTTGTTGTTGACACCTCCTCAATTATTCCTCTGTCGTGCTTCCGGCTAGACGTTCTGGGATACGCTTATGGTCTTCGAGTTTATTCACGGATATTTGGTGAAGTATTCTCTCAGATTAACGGCTGTCGCTTTACTGGAATCCTTCTTATATTAGCTAGATAGCTTTTATATAATACTGATATAACGGTTAACGAATTTTGCTTGTTTTTCCTTTGGCTAACTCTTTGAAACAAGATGTCTGACGTTTCGCAAGCCCCCTCCCATAGAAGATGTAGGTCTTGCAATAGGCGTATTCCGAAGGCCTCGGTAGATCCTCACACCGCTTGTTCTGACTGTAGGGACAGGCCCTGTCTATTAGAAAATCGATGTGAGGAATGCGCCGGACTTTCGGAATTGGAATTTGTCCGTCTTTTAAAATATTCATCTAAGTTAGAGAGAGGTAGAGTTAGGAGAAGTTCTTCTCACTCTTCTATGTTTTCCTCACCTCATGATCCCCTACCTTTTCCTACCCCTGTAGTGGCTACCCCCGAACCTACTGTGTGCCCTCCGCCTGATATGTCAGTTGTTTTGCGTGCTATTCAGGCTTTAGGCGATAAAGTAGAATCAGTGGTAAGTGACCATAAGTCTCTGATGGCCGAAGTTAAAGAACTGAAGGTCAAGAGTGCAGTGGGTGGAATTAGTGCCAGTGCTGTGACGAGTGCTAGTGTCGGTGCAGTGCCAAGTGCTAGTGGTGCCAGTGTGGTGCGTGAGGATTTTTCTGTGCGAGCCAGTCGTCCTCCCAGTCCGGGACCTCTTGCAAGCTCCCATGCCCAGGGGAGAAGCAATGTCGAAGGGCTTAAGGGTTCGACAGGCCTTGTTAGGCGCACAGAACTATCCTCGGTGGTTGCGGGCGTGTCTTCCTTAGACCGTCACTCCCACCTGCAGACGATTGAGCCCGTCTTATTCTCGTCCGCTGATCAACTAGCAGGGAAGAAACGTTGGTCTCAGGTCTCGAGACCGCTTAAACGTAGAGTCCAGTCCGCGAGTGCTCAGCCAGGTTGCAGTCATTGGCTCAGCTCTGACTCGCCTCAGTCATCTGTCGACTGTACTCCGCCCAAGAGGAGTAAGGTTCTGCCAAAACAGAGCCCGACTGTTAAGACTTTACCTCAGTCTGTTATCGTTTCTGCCGATCCCAAGTGGACCCTGCTTCAGTCCATGCAAGCTCAGCTTTCGGACTTGATGCGTGAGTGTCGGGCTGAGAGTGTTGCACCTCCTCCTCCGCCTACACTCCCTCCGCCTACACTCCCTCCGCCTGTGCTCGCCCCGCCTGCACTTGCTCCGCCTGGTCGCAGCACCATCTGCCAGGCGTACGATGTTGAGCCACTTTCGGAGTTCGCTGTTCCCAGTGGTGTTCAGCCTCAGCCTTCTTTAAGGCAACCCTTGCTTTGGGATCAGGAGAGTTATTCCACTCTTCCTCCGCCTCCCCTTGCTGCTCCACCAGTGGTGCAACTCTCGGTTGGGGTACAACAACCTCTCCCCTCCGTGAGTCTGTCTGCTCAGCCATCGCTGCAGCGAGCTCAACCCTCCTCAAGGCAAGCTCCTCTACACCCTGGACTTGCGCCTCAGGAGCCTCAGCTTGCGAGAACTTTACCTTGTTCTGCGCAGCCTCAACCTCATCATGCTCCGCTCATCTCACAGGAACAGGAACGGACTACTCCGCCTCCGTCCTCCGCTCAGCTTGTGCAATCCTTGGGTTCAACCTCTCTTGCTAGGAGTCAACCTCCTTCACCCATGCGCCTGCCTTCTGCTTCGTCTGTTGTTCAGCCTTTGCAGTCTGAGCCTCAGGTTTTCCCTCAACAGTTACTGGAAGAGGAAACCACTGTTATTGTTCCTACCCGTTCTGACTCTGCGGTTCAGCATTCTGGTCCGATCGCTTCGCTACCCTCTGCTGATGAGGTGTCGGATGATGAGGAGGCACACCTTGATCCCTCATCAGACGTGGACGAATCTAAGCTTTCTCCACTGTCGATTGATTTTCGTAAGGTCTTGGCTCTACTCAGGGAGATTTACCCAGACCACTTTGTCTCTGCTATTCCCCGCTCTCCACCATCTGAGTTTTCGCTGGGCGTACAACAAGCTAAGTCCAACTATACTAAGCTTGTCCTAGCTAGATCCTCCAAGAGGGCTTTAAGGATCTTAGGGGAGTGGCTGCAGTCTAAACAACACCTTGGCAAGACTTCCTTCATGTTCCCTCCAACGAAGCTCGCTTCGAAAGGTAGCGTTTGGTATGCCACAGGGGAAGCACCAGGCTTAGGAGTACCTGCCTCTGCCCAGGCTGACTTCTCAAGTCTGGTGGACTCGCCTCGGAGAACTGCTATGAGACGCTCGAAGGTTTGTTGGACCTTCTCAGACCTGGATCATTTACTGAAAGGGTTGTTCAGAGCATTTGAAATGTTCAACTTTCTCGACTGGTGCCTGGGGGCCCTCAGCAAGAAAACCTCTCCTGCGGACAAAGATTCTGCCATGCTATTAATGTCCTGCATGGATAAGGCCATCAGAGATGGATCGGGTGAGCTAGCGTCGTTATTTGTATCAGGGGTGTTGAAGAAAAGGGAACAACTGTGTACCTTCCTTTCCGCCAGCATTACACCTTGCCAACGGTCACAACTCCTTTTTGCTCCTCTCTCTAAGTTCCTCTTTCCCGAGGAGCTAGTTAAGGACTTGTCTGCTGCCCTGATACAAAAGGACACGCACGATCTTGTAGCCTCATCGGCTCGTAAGTCTAAGGTTGCCACCTCAGTCCCCAAGACTTATCGCTCCCCAGTGGCTGATACCCCGGCTACGAGGTTCATACCGCCCTTTCGTGGTAGAGCCCCCAGCCGAGGAAGCTCCCGCCCAGACTCTCACAGGAGCAAGTCTAGGAAAGGATCCAGGACATCTAAGGGAAAGAACTGACTCTCAGTTTCTCCAGACAACAGTAGGAGCCAGACTCAAGATCTTCTGGCGAGCCTGGGAGAAGAGAGGTGCAGACGCACAGTCTGTCAGTTGGCTGAGGTACGGTTACAGGATTCCATTCTGCCTCAAACCACCTCTGACCACATCGCCCATCAACCTCTCTCCCAACTACAAAGAAGAGGACAAGAGGCTAGCATTGCAACAGGAGGTGTCGCTTCTTGTGCAGAAGAAGGCAGTGGTTATAGTCCGGGACCATCAATCCCCGGGCTTCTACAACCGTCTCTTTCTTGTGGCCAAGAAGACAGGAGGTTGGAGACCGGTGCTGGACGTCAGCTCTCTCAACGAGTATGTCACCAAGCAGACGTTCACGATGGAGACGACCAAGTCGGTCTTAGCAGCGGTCAGACAGGAGGACTGGATGGTCTCGTTGGACTTGAAAGATGCATACTTTCACGTTCCCATTCATCCAGACTCCCAACCTTTCCTGAGATTCGTTTTCGGAAAGGTTGTCTATCAGTTCCAAGCCCTGTGTTTTGGCCTAAGCACAGCTCCTATGGTCTTTACTCATCTGATGAGGAATGTAGCGAAATTCCTACACTTATCGAACATCAGAGCCTCCCTCTACCTAGACGACTGGCTGTTGAGAGCCTCCACGAGTCGTCGTTGTCTGGAGAACCTCAATTGGACTTTAGACTTAATCAGAGACCTAGGTCTATTAGTCAATATAGAGAAATCTCAACTCATTCCCTCCCAATCCATTGTGTACCTGGGAATGGAGATTCAGAGTCAGGATTTTCGGGCTTTTCCATCGGCCCCCAGGATAAACCAAGCCCTAGAGTGCATCATGAGCATGCTGAAGAGGAGCAATTGCTCAGTGAGACAGTGGATGAGTCTCACAGGGACCCTCTCATCACTGGCCCTGTTTGTCGAGCTAGGAAGACTCCACCTCCGCCCTCTTCAATTCCATCTTGCTGCTCATTGGGACAAGGGGTCGACTCTAGAAGCAGTCTCTATCCCTATCAACCAAGAGATGAAGACCACTCTCCTGTGGTGGAAGCACAATCTCCTTCTCAAGGAGGGTCTATCATTGGCCATCCAGACCCCCAATCTTCATCTCTTCTCAGATGCATCGGACTCGGGCTGGGGTGCGACCTTGGACGGACGGGAATGCTCAGGAGTATGGAACAAGGAACAAGGATTACTCCACATCAACTGCAAGGAACTGTTAGCAGTTCATTTAGCCCTGTTGAACTTCAAGTCCCTCCTGCTAGGCAAAGTGGTGGAGGTGAATTCAGACAACACCACAGCCTTGGCTTACATCTCCAAGCAAGGAGGGACCCATTCGAGGAGCCTTTACGAGATCGCAAGGGACCTCCTCATTTGGTCAAGAGGTCTAAACCTCACTCTGGTCACGAGGTTCATCCAGGGCGATATGAATGTTTCAGCGGATCGCCTCAGCAGAAGGAATCAGGTCATTCCCACGGAATGGACCCTCCACAAGAGTGTGTGCAACAGACTTTGGACCTTGTGGGGTCAACCTACCATAGATCTGTTTGCCACCTCCATAACCAAGAGACTTCCGCTTTATTGTTCCCCTGTTCCAGACCCTGCAGCGGTTCATGTGGATGCTTTTCTTCTGAACTGGTCCCATCTCGACCTGTACGCATTCCCTCCGTTCAAGATAATAAACAAAGTTCTGCAGAAATTCGTCTCGCACGAAGGGACACGGCTGACGCTGGTTGCTCCCCTTTGGCCTGCAAGAGAATGGTACACAGAGGTACTGCAATGGCTAGTCGACTTCCCCAGGACTCTACCTCTAAGAGTGGACCTTCTACGTCAACCACACGTAGACAGGTTGCACCCAAACCTCCACGCTCTTCGGCTGACTGCCTTCAGACTGTCGAAAGATTCGCTAGAGCTAGAGGCTTTTCGAAGGAGGCAGCCAGTGCGATTGCCAGAGCTAGAAGAGTTTCCACTCGTAGAGTCTACCAGTCTAAATGGGAGGTCTTCCGAAGCTGGTGTAGAGCCAATTCAATATCCTCTACCAATACCTCTGTGATCCAAATAGCTGACTTCCTTCTACATCTTAGGAATGAGAGATCCCTTTCTACACCTACGATTAAAGGATATAGGAGCATGTTGGCCTCAGTTCTCCGTCACAGAGGTTTGGACCTGTCTTCCAACAAGGACCTTCAAGACATTCTCAAGTCTTTTGAGACGTCTAAAGAACGTCGTCTTTCCACTCCAGGCTGGAATCTAGACGTTGTCTTAAGGTTCCTTATGACATCTAGGTTCGAACCTCTCCAGTCAGCTTCCTTCAAGGATCTTACCCTCAAGACTGCTTTTCTCGTTTGCCTTGCAACAGCTAAGAGAGTCAGTGAGGTTCATGCCTTCAGCAAGAACATTGGTTTTACAACCGAATCTGCAACATGTTCTTTTCAGCTTGGATTCCTAGCAAAGAACGAACTTCCTTCACGTCCTTGGCCTAGATCGTTCGAAATACCTAGCCTCTCCAACATGGTAGGTAACGAACTAGAGAGAGTTCTTTGCCCTGTCAGAGCTCTCAAATATTATCTGAAGAGGTCTAAACCTATTCGAGGACAGTCAGAAGCTTTATGGTGTGCCATCAAGAAACCCTCGAGACCCATGTCCAAGAATGGGCTTTCGTACTATATAAGGCTTCTGATCAGAGAAGCACATTCTCACCTAAAGGAGGAAGACCTTGCATTACTGAAGGTAAGGACCCACGAAGTAAGAGCTGTAGCTACTTCGTTGGCCTTTAATAAAAACCGTTCTCTGCAGAGCATAATGGATGCAACCTATTGGAGGAGCAAGTCAGTGTTTGCATCATTTTATCTGAAAGATGTCCAGTCTCTTTACGAGAACTGCTACACCCTGGGACCATTCGTAGCAGCGAGTGCAGTAGTAGGTGAGGGCTCAGCCACTACATTCCCTTAATCCCATAACCTTTTTTAACCTTTCTCTTGAATACTTTTATTGTTGTTTTTTATGGTTGTTACGGTAGGCTAAGAAGCCTTCCGCATCCTTGGATTTGGCGGGTGGTCTATTCATTCTTGAGAAGCGCCTGGGTTAAAGGTTTGGTAGAGGTCCTTTAGTAGGGGTTGCAACCCCGTGTACTTTGGCACCTTTGGGTTGATTCAGCCTCCAAGAGGAACGCTGCGCTCAGTAAGGAAGACGAACTTTAAATAAAGAGGCAGAGTAACGGTTCTATTCGACTTCCTTACCAGGTACTTATTATTTCATTGTTATTTGAGATAACTGTTATATGAAATATGGGATACTTAGCTATCCTTTAATCTTGTACACTGGTTTTCACCCACCTCCCTGGGTGTGAATCAGCTACATGATTATCGGGTAAGTTTAATATTGAAAAATGTTATTTTTATTAATAAAATAAATTTTTGAATATACTTACCCGATAATCATGATTTAATCGACCCTCCCTTTCCTCCCCAGAGAGAACCAGTGGACCGAGGAATAATTGAGGAGGTGTCAACAACAAATGATTGAGTACCTGGCCACAGGTGGCGCTGGTAAGTACACCCCCTTCTAGTATTGTGATAGCTGGCGTATCCCT
Source organism: Palaemon carinicauda (assembly GCF_036898095.1). Classification (NCBI taxonomy): domain Eukaryota; kingdom Metazoa; phylum Arthropoda; class Malacostraca; order Decapoda; family Palaemonidae; genus Palaemon; species Palaemon carinicauda. Next base: position 64,511,878 of record NC_090764.1, on the reverse strand, counting down.
CCATAGAATTCTGTCGGGCAACGGAGTTGACAGCTACATGATTATCGGGTAAGTATATTCAAAAATTTATTTTATTAATAAAAATAACATATTGCAAATCTTGGTTAATTTCATTGGTTTTCAAGGCATGTACTATAAGAAGACTACTACATAATATATGCCTATACATTGTGTTAATATTATAAGTTTATAGGTTCTTGAACAGCATGTTGAAGAATAATTAAGGCCTAAGAATTATATAAGTCAATAGGCCAACCGTGAGGAGACTTGAAAATACTCGCTAATTTTCCAAGAAACTCCAATACCTCGTCAACAGTCAATGCATTCAACTGAGTCAACGTCTTCCCATATCAAAATTTTAAGGTAAGTAGTTAATAAGTTTAAGGAATGTGTGGAGAATTTTGAAGTTTTTCTGTAAGATTTTACTCATCTATGCAGGCGGTTAAGAGCTGAATATACCGGTAAATTTATAGAAAAACACTGGGCAACATTTGGTAATTCTATACAATATCTCCGCCAGCAAGTTATCAAATTTAAGTATTTTCACTAAAAAGGTAAAGGTTTCGTTTGATATATATTTCTAAGCGGCGCTAGGTCTAGAAGTGGTTTAAAAATCAAAATTAAATTTGACCCTCCTGAAAAAAACTAAGTTCCTGTTTAGTATGTGCCCTACCTCTGGAATATGGCCTACTTCTAGAATATGGCCTACGAAATTCTAGTATGTGGCCTAACCTAACCTAATGTAACAAGCCAGGTAGGCCACATACTAAACCAGAATAAAAAAAGGTAGGCCACATAGGAAACCAGAATAAAAAAAGGTAGGCCACATAGGAAACCGGTGTGACGGTCTGAACGATCCCCCGGTCTCAGAATTCGGTAAATGTCTAGGAGAAGGCCGCACCCGTTTTTCAAGTATTAACGACAAAAAACGTCAAAAAACAACCAGATTATTGTTGCACAGTGCATAGAAACATGAGGAAATGAATAAAAAAGAAACTAAGACAACTCTTACACACAAAATGTAAGCATAAACCTACTACTACAATTATGGGGGACCCCAGTGGGAAGCGGGGTTTTTGGGTGGGGGGAGGATGAGAAAAGTGATTTTTCGGGGCACTACCGAACCTAATACAACCAACTAACCTACCCTGGGGGGCCTGTACCCCTACCTAGGCCTACCGGGGGGGCTCTGCCCCCCCTGCGCCCCCCCCCTTAAGGCCACAGTGATTTTCAGGGCACCACCGAACCTAATACACCCACCTAACCTAGCCTAATAGCCCTGTACCCCGACCGGGGGGGGGGTTCCACCCCCCCTGCGACCCCCCCTTAAGGACACTACCTAACACATCCACCAAACCAAATCCAAAGTGATGGTACTGCTGTATACATCGTTATACTATCACCATTATAATATACTCCATAAATTAATGAAGCTTACCTTAACCTGTTGGTTGATAAAGATGTGCTGCTGCTTTGAGGAAAACGTGCAGCCGTTGCGAAGGTTCCCTGACATGCAGGACAATTTTTATTTTGTAAAATTAAATTGTGTCTCTGGCACAAATCCACTAGTTTTTCAATATAACCCCGAATAAGTTAGAACAAATTCATTGTAACTTAGGAAACAGTCAGGACAAGAAGATGGAATTTTAACTTCTTGTGCAACATGAGATGACATGCTTGCTATGGCCTCCATGTCTAAGAACGAAATGAAATTCCTGGGTAAGATAATGTATTGTCGCGCTGTTGTATTGTCGCGCTGTGATTGGCCAAACATGTATGACGTCATAGTGGATAGACGCTGTGATTGGCCAAACGTGTAAGACTTCATAGTGGACTAGTTTGTCTGCGGATTATAGTGGTTACAGGGCTCATTTGAGCAAAAACAAGACACAGTCAACAATAATAACAGACTTAGAAAGATCTGGGAGGAAGACAAGAGTACGTAGCGTGAGTTTGATCGTCGATATTTCGACTATTATTGATTTTCACTAAATTATCTCACTGGTATACCATTATTTACATACATTCCTACACATTCTAGTGAAAATGAATTGAATATCACTGATATCTTCATGCGGCCCTCTCCTAGACATTAACCCAGAATTCTCCTTGACATTGTATAATGGTTCTTTTCTGTCATTAGCTCGCTTCGCTCGCATGAAAATAAAACATCAAGCTCGTATGCACTGGCAAACGGTAATGTTCGCGCATGCGCAGATTATCAAGGAGAATTCTGAGACCGGGGGATCGTTCAGACCGTCACACCGGCACCAAACTAAGTCCCTCGACTTCATAACGCTCAAATTCCTTTTCAGACTGAGCTCTCATTTGTTTGTTTGTGCATTAAAAACATAGATTGTCATTATTACATCATCGATTGTATTCTACGTAGCAAGAGGTCACCCAAACGTTTTATTAGTTTTTGACCAATGATGATTATCCACGTTTTACTTAGGACTAGCGTTTTAACAAAACTAGAATCACGTGACTTCAATACCCAATCAGGTGACAGTTTTACTAGGAAACTGAACACTTTTCGACACTTTTCACACAATTTCTACCGCTAATTTTTCAGTCTTTTGAGAGCCATGGAGGAGTGTGAACCTTCATCTTCTGGTGCGGTTTCTCATGTACCATATACTTTGACATCGATTTCTATGGATTTTCTCCCAAGGTCTTGTCTCAATTGTTTATTAGATTATAATGATTTTGTTTTGCATTTTGTTATGAAGTACTGCTAAGATTATGTTGTTATCAAAAGTGACATTATTTGGCCCACCTTTGGCTCTAAGTGCCGACTTCATATTAACAAAAAAGCATTTCTGTGTGAGAGAAGGCACGTATAAAAAGGGGTAGTTTTTACGTATCCATTTTTAAGGGAACTTGGTTTGAAGAGTCTCATTTAGATATAGAATCTAATTTGTTACTTGCATATAATTATATTGGTTTTAAATTCAGTTATGAATTTGGTGAAAATGAATTAAGAATTTCTCACAAATCTATTTATGATTAGTGCTCATTCGTTCGTGAGGTTATTGTGCATTGGGTATTGAGTCGGAAAGGTGCAACTGACCTTCACCCTCCAACTTAAGTAAGTATACAAAGGGTTTTAGGCTGTCTTATATTTAATATGGCTGTGTAAGGGGGAGTCGCAGTAGCAAAGCCCCCCCCCTCCTCTAAGTAAGGATACAGCTACTAGGTTAGGTTAGGTAGTTTGTTTAGGTTAGTTGGTGACTTTGTTTATTGCTAATTCTACATGTGCCCTTATTCGTATGTTAAAATGGATTCTTTAATTCATTCCCCACCAAAAACACCGGTTTCCCACTGGGGTCCTCCAAGATTGGAAAGGTTAACAAATAGGGTAAAAATACTGTTCCTCCTCAAAAAAAAAAGGTCAGCTTTAGATAAAGTGCAAAGTAGTTCATCAAAAGAAAAAAAAAATTAAAATTATCAGTGGCTAAGCTATTGTATAGAATTACCCAACATTTTTAAGAGAAATACAAAGTTTTACTACAGTAAATGATGTTTTTAATGAATTTGACCTTTATTTCCTATATAATACTGTACTGTAATTTCTAGCCAAATACATGAAATATATATTATTCCTAATTGCTATCTTGTGTCCTATGCATTTCTGACCATGATTATTAGGGCAAACCAGCTGTTTATAAAACTTTGGACCCCCTTATATAAAGACAATTATGGGGAACCCCAGTAGGAATCCGGGTTTTTTGGGGGTAGAGAAATGCCAAAAAACGAGTGATTTGCAGCAATGATAATAATCGGAAATGCAAAATAAACGCAAGATAACCAATTAGAAAAATATATTGTTTATGTAAGTGGATGAGAATTAAAGCATCGCAATTCTCTATGATTCACTTCACCTGATTCTAATGGCTTTTGCCTCAGCATGGCTCGCTTCGCTGACAAATAAACATAATCACACTGCTCCCATGTTCTGGTAAGTGGTACTGTACATGAATGTGCTGCGCACGCCAGCCCCATGATCCACTATTTGGGGGATATTTTTTACTCTCACATGAACAATGATAGCTGTACACAGAACAGAGAGCATTTTAATCATAATCAGTTGCCGACATAGGCTAAATACACTAAATTTTGAAATAGATTGCACTTCCCTGTTTGAGACTTTGTTTTTTTTTGTGATGGTAGTCAAGTTGAAACTGAAGGGGAGGGTGGAAAAAAATGGTTGTTGTAGATCAACATCCGGGAACTTGTGCATAAATATTTGGAAGCTCTTAATTGTTTGAAAAAGCCTGGTAATGATTACATCATACTTAAAATCAAAATAGCTTGCACAAGCGACCGCAAGTAATTCAAGCACAATGCCAATAACTCACAATCAGTCTCCCAAATGTAGACAAACAATGTAGTCAGAGTGAGAAATACTTCGCATTTTAATCGACCGATACGTAAGTTATTTTGCCCCAGCCCCGTTAAACATACAGAGAAAAATACCAAATTAGCCAGCACTCGTCCATTTCATATAGCAAATTCCATTTTCGCTAGTAATTAAAGTATTATATATTAACCTTTTACGCATTATATTTAGGAGTTTAAGGAATGTGCGCAGGATTTTCTCTAGCAGGCCACTTTCAAAATGAAACAGGCCACTTTTTGCTTGGGTACAAGGTTGGATGACCATTCTGAAAATATTAGTTCAAATGAAATCCTTCATTTAAATAAATGGTAATTCCCTTGACAATTATTGTACTGAATGAATTGGTTTATCTCATCAAGATGTTAAGTTAACCACTCGAAGTTGAGATTTTTTAGGATTGAGTGTGCATACTTAGGTGCGTAAGGTAAACGTAAATAAAGGAGTAATAGTGTCAACAATCGAGTGTTCATACATAAGCGCATAAAAGGAAACAAGGGTGGTAGTTGTGTGACTCCAAAATGCACTGTTCAAGACGAGTACAATGAGTCAAGAGGGGAGAGGTGTTGCTCCCTTTATTATTAGAAAAAAGTGAAACGTACGCACTTGTTTAGTTATAATGTACGTGTTTTCATAACACTTAAAAAATTTGAGATGATCTCTTGAAATAACAGAAAATTACAAAAAAATTATGATAATGTTATGTGAATTGAAAATTGTTATGATAATGTTATGTGAATTGATAGCTTGCTTGTGGTTGGAATTGTCCCACGAACTGTAGGTTAAGATGTGCAATATTCTTCCATGATTTTATAAGAATGTTGATTCTTGAGTTGCCAGGCTAACTGTACAATGTAACCAGTAGGTTAGGAAGGAGCACAGTATAGCCTAGGCTACAAACTCCATATTCTTTGACATAGGATTGTTGTACTAAAGGAAGTTTTTGTACTACAGGCCACCAGTCTTGGAGTGCCTGGTAATGTACTACCACTAAGTTCATTTCATCATGTATCCAACTACTTGCAATAACTAAGAGAATTTAAAAGATTGCTGGGTATCAGCCTTTCCCTCATCCTCAACTACGAAAAGTGAAGATTTGTCGGTGATGTTTGATATGCGATCTCAAAGTCGTGCTTTTGCCTAGATGCGAGATCTCACCTGACAGTAGCGATCTCCCTTCACTTCACAGCGAAGCAAGAACCATTAGATTTAAAAAAATATATATATATACCGGGAATAATTATCTAAGAAATAATAATCAATCATTGATGTTAGCCTGCGCAGCTCAACATTATCGCTTGCCAGTACATACAGAGCTTGATGTCTTTATTTTTTCGTGAGAGAAGAGATCGCACGGCGAATCAAGAACCATTAGATTTTCTATTCTTATTTTTTACCTTTTTAGAATATTGAGTTGTTCCGTAACTGAAATACAAACCACGCTATTTACATAGGGTATTACTTTCGGCGTAGCTGAATGACGAGCCATTAGATTTTTAACGAGGGTTAACTATCCTCTTGCTAGTTAGCGAGGGGGTAGGGGAAGGGTAACTAGCTACCTCTCCCCCCTCCCACACCGGTGAACTGATCCACTTCACTTTTGGCTCGGGTGATGATCAGACGTGTCTGTCTCACCCTCGCATTTTTGACAGCCTTAATAATTTTTTGCTTTTTCTTGCAGTTGTGTGTACGTAAGTTGGCCTCTACCTCTATCATGCGGAAGTGCCTTGGCTTACCCGACCGCTCTTGTGGGACGTTTATGTCGGCGGTCGAGACGGACCCTCACACCTTGTGTCCGTACTGCAGAGGTCAATGGTGTGATAGGGATAAAACTTGTAGTGAGTGTAGGAAGTGGTCTACCTCCCAATGGGAGAGGTTTTCCCGGCGACGTAAGAAGAAGTCTAAGCGTGACCTTTCTCCTTCGAGGGCGTCCTTGAAGAAGGAAGGTTCCAAAGACTCTTCTTCTATTGCCCGAACCTCCTCCGAAGCTCCCACTCGATCGGTCTCTCGTGAGAGGCCGTCGAGTGGTAGCGTAGGCCATTTTTTTGTTGACCAACCTCGGGGTTTGGGAGAGGTTGTTGCCTCCCATAGCGAGGCAGCTCCTCCTACTCCTCCGGCGGAGGATATTGAAAACTCTGTGGTTAATGATGATCTTTTGCAGCCTTGGGCTTCCTTGGGGCTTAAGGGCTCGCCCTCCAGGGAAGCCCTGTTTGACCTGATCCAGTTGGGTGCAGCTGTCAAACATTCGCCGGTAATAGCAGCGATAGATCCACTGTCTATTGTCGACGTTGTTGTGGCAGAGGCTTCCGACGGGTCGGGTCAAACCCCTGCTGTTGTTGCTGATGTTGCTGAAGGCTCAGTTCTCCCCTCCGAACATCCTTCGAGGGAGGAGCTGAGTCCAACGGTCTCTCCTGCGGGTGATTCTCCCCATCGAGGGAGTTCACTGACAGAGACTCCTCTTCGGAGGACCGACGATGGTGTTGCTGCCCCTTGAGGTCGTCTTCGCCGTAAGGCTCGCCCTCCTCTTCGCCGTAGAGGCCTTCCTTCTCCTTACAAGGGAGTTAGGAGGCGCCTCTCCGGTTCATCACCCTCGACGTCCCCCGCAGAGGATCCTCCTCGAAGTGAGCAGACCGTTGCAGCCGCATCCCTAGACCTCTCAGCAGATCGTTCGTGATCTCCTACGCCTGCCAGACCTGGGAGTCTTCCTTCTCAGTTCCTGGACGCAGATGCGCAGTGGGCGCCAACGCACCCCGTTATCCAACGTGCACCGGTCCTTTCGGGGCAGAAGGGCTTATCTCACAATGTGAGTAAGTCCCTTAAGTGCCAGGTTTTACCTGTGCGCCCACGATCTCCTGCGCGCCTGTGCGCAGTAGCGCGCAAGCGCTCTCCTGCTGTTGCTGAGGACCAGCCCTCTTCAGACTCAACGCGCCAGCGATCTCTTGCAGCAGAGTCATCTCGCCATCGATATCCTGCTCGCCAGTGCTCACCTGCGCGCCAGCGCTCACCTGCGTGTCAACGATCTCCTGTGCGCCAGCGCTCTCCTGCTCGCCAGCGCACATCTGCGCGCCCTGTTCCTGCTGCGCGCCCACGTTCGCCCACGCGCCCACGATCTCCAGATCTGGGCGCAGGCAAGGAGATTCTTCCTTCGCCTCCTCGCCTGCGATCACCTGCGCGCCCTTAGAATTCGCCCACGCGCCAGCCATCGCCTGCGCGCCATTGTGCGTACTCACCTGTGGGCTCTTGTAGAATGGGGCGAGACACTGAGCGCCCGCGTGCCCACGAGAAGTCTCCTGTACGCGCCCACGAGCGTTCTCCTTTGCGCGCTGCTACACCTTCTGGTCCTGCGCCCCAGCTGTTATCTCCTGACCGCGCACCTGCGCGCCAGCGATCTCCTGCACGCCCGCGCGATCCTTCACCTGCGCGATCCTTCGCCTGCGCGCAAGCGCTCTCCTACTCGCCCACGCTTCTGATCGCCAAAGGTCTCCTACGCGCCCACGCGCTATCTCACCTGTGCGCAGTCGGTCACCTTCTCGCCCTACGCGCCATCGCTCGCCAACGCGCCATCGCTCGCCTGCACGCTGTCATTCTCCCGGCCGCCAGCGCTCGCCCTTAAAACCGCGCGCACCCTCACCTGCGCGCCACGTGCCCACTCGCCCGCGCGCCCATGCGCACCCGCGCTTTCATCTCTGCATGCCCACACGCATGTGCGCCAACGTTCGCCCGCGCGCAATCCTGCGATTCTTCCATCGCGCGAGCGCCAGCGCGATCTCGACCGCAATTCCCGCCGGGTTTCGCAGCACGGGCAACCTTGCGAGTCTTTGGGAGCGCGTACTTCCAGGTCATCGTCTTCACGATATCCCCCCCGTAAGCGCAGTACAGCGCACTTGCAGGAGGAGGAAAAATCTTCAGAGAGGTCTAGGCAACACTCTTCATCTTCCTTTCAGGCAGACCCTGTGGTGTCTACTCCGAAGGATCGCCCGATCCCCTTCCCTCCAGCAGGAGTTTTTGACACTGCGTCTGTCAGCTGTCAGCCTTGGTTTGGGTCCCTGATCAGACCTGTCGTCCAGGCTGTTAAGCCGGCCCTCGCTGATCTGGGCCTCAAACCAACGGCAGCCTCATCTCCGCTGAAGAGGAAGTGAGGAGTAGACTTCGTGGTGACTTCTCCTAGGGTTAAACTGGCTCCTAAGAAGTCCGTCAGGAAGGCCCCTTCCCCCTCTCAGACGTTCTTTCCTTCGCCTGTGGACGAAGCCTTTCTGTCCTCAGGAGAATCCAGCGAGGTGAGACCTTCTCCCACGGCACCAATGGGAGGAACCCCACCTCGAGTAGGAGAATCGTCCCGTGTGGGGGCAGAGAGGAGCCCTCAGACTTCTTTACTGGAGTTCTGTATCCCTCCTAGAAGGGAGCCCAAGGACTGGAAGACCGTCCCGAAGTCTTCTTCCCGGATTCGACCAGAGCCAGCAAGACCCCAGGAGAACATCCACGTGTCCCCCCAAGTAGAGCAGTTGGGGACAGGCGACTTTGCTGCCAGTCCACCAGGAGGAGAGCAGCATGAGTCGGAGCATGCCTTCTGGCAGGTCCTGAATATGATGAGACAGCTCAACAGGTTCAAGGACCCGGAGACCGCCCCTCGCGAAGGCAAGGATACGGTCCTGGACCAAGTCTACGGCACTCAAAAACCCTCGAAGGCCAGTGCGGCTCTGCCCTGTTCCCAAGGTGTAAAGAGCGCCAGAGACAAGGTTGAGGGCCTGCTTTCCGAACTCGCCTCCTCCAGCCGTTCCTCTGCCGGTAACAAACTCCTCCCACCTCCTCGTGTACAACAGAGGAGGTACTTTGAGATCATGGGGGAGCCTTGTTTAGCTTTTCCTCTCCACCATTCTGTGGAAGAGCTTACCAGGGGAGTCTCTCTTGAGAGACTCTCCACCCGGCAGGTGACATTCTCGGCTACAGAGATCCTGAGTCAGGAGAAAGTCGCAAAGTGTGCTATGCAGGCCACTTCGTGGCTGGATGTCTGGCTGGGGTCTCAGGGCATCCTGTTGCGATCCGAGGACCTGTCCAAGGAGAGCACCAGGAAGGCCATGGAGACTTTCCTCCTCTCGGGCACATGCACCATCGAGTTTCTGGCCCACCAAGTTTCAAACTTGTGGGCAAACTCGATCTTGAAGCGTCATGATGGGGTGGCAGAGAGGTTCCACTCGAAGGTTCCAGCCGTGGATGTCTGCAAGCTCAGACACTCTTCCATCCTTGGAAAGAGCCTGTTTGAGCCCAAGGATGTGGAACAGACAGCTGAGAGGTGGAGGAAATCGAATCATGATTCTCTCCTCCAAAGGGCTCTTACATCCAGACCCTACAAGCCTCCAGCACCTCAACAACAACAGCCTCGACAGTCTAAGTCTTCGATGTCTTAGACTCTAAGACATTGAAACTGGCACCGGCAGCAAAGGCAAAGGTATCCAAACAGCGTCCCTTTCCTGTCAAAGACAAGAAGGGTAGAAAGTCCTCCAGGGGAGGCAGGAATCCTAGAGGGAGCGGCTGAGGCCGCAAACGCTAGGATTGGCAATCCCCCTGCATGTCCACCAGTGGGGGATGCCTGTAAAGTTGCGCGTTCAGGTGGCAGAAACTCGGGGCCGATTCCTGGACGATCTCTGTGATCAGCCAAGAATATCGCGTCCCGTTCATAACATCTCTCCCTCCCCTGACAGCGAATCCAGTGTCGTTGAGCTCCTATGCCATGGGATCGGCAAAGGGGCTAGCCCTTCGGGCAGAAGTCGAGACCATGCTCAAGAAGGATGCTCTCCAGGAAGTCGTCGACGGCTCCCCAGGCTTCTTCAGTCGACTCTCTCTTGTAAAGAAGGCGTCTGGAGGCTGGAGACCCGTCATCGACCTCTCAGCCCTGAACATGTATGTCAAACAAACTTCGTTCAGCATGGAGACAGCAGACACGGTCAGACTTGCAGTGAGACCGCAAGACTTCATGTGCACACTGGATCTGAAGGACGCGTACTTCCAGATCCCAATCCATCCGTCTTCCAGGAAGTACTTGAGATTCAGCCTAGACAGCAAAATCTACCAGTTCAAGGTGCTGTGTTTCGGTCTCTCCACAGCACCACAGGTGTTCACCAAGGTGTTCACCCTGATATCTTCATGGGCACACAGGATTGGCATCTGTCTCCTTCACTATCTGGACGACTGGCTGATCCTGGCAGACTCGGAGTCGACCCTTCTTCGACACCGAGACAAGCTTCTGGGACTTTGCCAAGATCTAGGGATCATGGTGAATCTCGAGAAGTCTTCTCTGCTTCCATCTCAACAACTGGTATATCTAGGCATAATATTGGACACCAATTTCCACAAAGCCTTTCCATCAGACGACAGGATAGCAAGGCTGAGGAGGGTCGCAGATACTTTCCTCAGACGAGAAGAGCTTCCAGCCCAATCTTACTTACGTCTTCTAGGTCACCTGTCTTCCTTAGCCCGTCTAGTTCCAAACGGCTGCCTCAGGATGAGATCCCTGCAATGGCGGCTCAAGTCCCGGTGGAATCAAGGCAACGATTCCACGGACATTCTGGTCCCTATGGGTCCTGCGGAACGGACAGACCTGCAGTGGTGGTTGACCGACGAAAACCTTCGAAAGGGAGTGGATCTTCTCGTCCTCCCCCCGGATTTGATGCTGTTCACAGACGCGTCAAAAGAAGGGTGGGGGGCCCACGTTCTGAACCAAAGGATCTTAGGCCTATGGTCAGAATCAGAAAAGTACCTCCACATCAATCTGCTAGAAATGAAGGCCGTATATTTGGCACTTCAACAGTTCCAACAGATCCTGGCAGGTCAATCCGTGGTGGTGATGAGCGACAACACCACAGTAGTGGCTTATATCAACAAGCAGGGAGGTACCTTTTCTGAGAAGCTATCCCATCTTGCAGTAGAGATACTGAGATGGACCGAAGTCCACTCGACTCTACTATCAGCTCGCTTCATTCCGGGCAAAAGGAATGTGCTCGCCGACAGTCTGAGCAGAGCATCGCAGATAGTAAGTACCGAGTGGTCTTTGGATCCTCTAGTAGCCAACAAAGTCCTGACTTTGTGGGGTTCCCCGACAGTGGACCTGTTCGCGACAGCCTTGAACTTCAAGCTGCCGCTGTACTGTTCCCCAGTCCCGGACCCCAAGGCACTCTGGTAAGATGCCTTCCAACAACGGTGGGACAACATCGACGTCTACGCCTTCCCACCATTCTGTCTGATGAGAAGGGTGCTCAACAAGACCAGACTATCGGTCAACCTGTCAATGACCTTAATAGCTCCACTATGGCATCATGCAGAGTGGTTCCCGGACCTTCTGCAGCTCCTGACGGAACTCCCGAGAGAGCTTCCTCCACGACACGATCTACTCAAGCAACCACACTGCAACATCTTCCACAAAGCCGTAGCATCGCTTCGACTTCACGCCTGGAGACTATCCAGCATCTCCTCACAGAGAGGCTTTTCGCAACAAGTTGCGGAGAGGATGTCTCGACACCTGCGAAAGTCATCTGCAGGGGTCTACCAGGCAAAGTGGAGAGTCTTCTGTGGTTGGTGTCGTGGAAGGGGTATCTCTCCCCTCGATGCCACTATTCCAGCAATAGCGGAGTTTCTTGTATACTTGCAGGAGGAAATGCGCCTTTCGGTCTCGGCGGTGAAAGGCTATCGCTCAGCCTTTAGCCTGGCCTTCAGGCTGAAAGGAATAGTCATTTCTTCCTTGCTGGAACTTTCTTTGCTCATACGAAGCAACGAACTTACCTGCCCTCAGTCGGAAGTGAGACCTCCTCCATGGAACGTGGTTCGGGTTCTCAGGGCTCTTAAGGGGACCGTCCGCGGTGGTATTTTGGCATACCAACTGGAAAAATTCAAAAATCGTTTTATTGTCTCTGTATAGAGAAACATATCGTACATGCTCTCCAGAAGTTTCAACCCATTATTTTTACAAATAACGAAGATATAGAGGTTTTTAAATGATGACGTCATCCTTACTGTGTCGTCTGCATGACTTAGTTTGACAAAATCGTCTTTGTGTGTAATTTTGCATATATATAGCGATTTTTCACTTATATTTCGATCTATCGTACGTCTGGCAGAAATGGAAGGCATTGGTAGAGTGTAGATGAACGAAGTCTACTCCTACAATAACAGAAGCCAAATTTGCCAAAGATGTATAGAAGTTATAATGTATGCCTATGTTTACTTGAAGTTCGTATGTACATTGTGTTTCCACAACGCCTTCGGGAACATTATAGCAAGGCCAATGTTACCTAAGGTTGTAGAAAGAACAAATAGTCAATCATTTTTCCAAACTATGAAAATAGCGGTCTTTAAATGATGACGTCATCCTTATGGCGTCGTCTGCCTGACTGAGTTTGACAGGTGCGCAGTTCTCTCTCTCTCTCTCTCTCTCTCTTCCTCTCTCGAATTATTTACCACTGCCATTTATACAAATACTTTTATTCTCTCTCTCTCTCTCTCTCTCTCTCTCTCTCTCTCTCTCGAATTATTTAAAACTCCCATTTATACAAATACTATAATAACAATGTTCAACTCACTCTCTCTCTCTCTCTCTCCCTCTCTCGAATTATTTACCACTGCCATTTATACAAATACTTTATCTCTCTCTCTCTCTCTCTCTCTCTCTCTCTCTCTCTCTCTCTCTCTCGAATTATTTAAAACTCCCATTTATACAAATACTATAATAACAATGTCAACTCACTCTCTCTCTCTCTCTCTCTCTCTCTCTCTCTCTCTCTCATGTTTCGAAATCTCGTACCTGTGGCAGAAATGAAAGGCATTGGTAGAGGGTAGGTGAATGAAAACTACCAGCTACGAACACATCACAAAGTTTCCAAAGACATATAGAAATTATAATGCATGTGTTTATATACTTGAAGTTCGTATGTTGATTGTGCTTTCACAACGTCCTCTGGAATTTTATAGCAATGCCAATGTTACATAAGGT
>NC_090764.1:64483499-64495999 GCF_036898095.1 Palaemon carinicauda | reverse complement strand
TTGCGTGCAAGCCCTGTTTGTGAGCACAGGAAGGACGAAGAGGAGGGTCACCAAGAATACCATCTCAGCTTGGATTCGAAGGGTCATCCAAGCCCAAGAGCACACGATGTCAGAGGCATCGCTACGTCCCTGGCATTCAAGAGAAACTTCTCTGTGACACAGGTACTACAAGTTGGGGTCTGGAAGCGTTAAACGACCTTCACACCCCACTACCTGCAGGACGTGACCCACAGGAGTCTCGATACATTCTCTATCGGCCCTGTGGTGGCTGCACAACAGCTGGTCTAACCTCAGGCTCCTTAATGGACAGACAGGAGGAGGTTGAGGGCATTGTTTCCCGGTTTTAGTGTTCATGAATGAAAAAGTATGTCTGGTCCTTACTCTTTTCTTCATCCTCCCTCTCTTGGGGAAAGCAGCATCCTGGGTTCTCTGCATAGCTGACCTCAAACCGCTGCAGGTAAACCATGCTTCCTTGTGTTCCTAGTATTAATATAATACTGTCGCGTCCCCCATACCCTGACGAGGTGGTATTGGGAATGTCCTAGCCTAGAATTCCATCTAAAGGACTTCAGGTCAACTTCCTAGGATGAGTCACACTTCATTCCTTCACACACAAGCTTATGTAGGCCGCACGTTCCTTGTTACTCACTCGGATTCCGAGTCCCCGGGCAAAAGCCAAAGCCAGTAAGGCTGGGACTTTCCACCCTACCTAACGGTTAAGTCACCCCATGTAAATAGCGTTGTTTGTATTCCGGTTACGGAACAAACGACAAATTTGTAGATAATTTGTATTTTTCCTAACCATACAAACCTTACCTATTTACACATTTGCCCGCCAGCCCTGTCCCCCGTGAAGTCCTACCTCTTAGTGAAGTGAATCAGTTCACCGGTGTGTGAGGGGGGAGGGGTAGCTAGCTACCCCTCCCCTACCCCCTCGCTAACTAGCGAGAGGGTAGTTAACCCTCGTTAAAAATCTAATGGCTCGTCATTCAGCTACGCCTAAAGTAATACCCTATGTAAATAGCTAAGGTTTGTATGGTGAGGAAAAATACAAATTATCTCCGAATTTGTCATATTGCATACCAAAGCAAAAAAATAATTTCTGAGATCACGCCATAAATGAGATCGCATACCAAAACAGCACCGATTTGTCCATCTCCAACATCAAGTGCCAGTACACTGTATTTGCCTATGTCAAGGTTTAGTGTTTTACCCATAGGCTAGTCTTGAATAAGTTAATTGTCCTAAAGTGAATGGTATCTTTCGAATGTAAGTCAGGACAGTTGACATATCAGTAAGAATTAAAGGTAGTAGCATTATAATAGGAAATCAGGGATACTGCATTTATGGTATAGAATTTATATTCTATATAAAATTATATAGAATATATTTTGAAGTTATATGATTGTACAATGTCATTGACCATTGATATTATGATGTTAGATAATTATCAATTATTTAGTCTATGTTGAAGTTTGTGTGCAAGAATATTAGGTGCAGATGCATGATTTTAAGATTAAGATGTAGGCTTTTGAGCGGTAGGTGTAAGATTTTCAGTAGGTTAGTCAGTATGCCCATGTAGAACACTTTGCAAGAGTTAGCAACTCTACACAGCAATGCATTGTAGAATCAAGTAGATAAAATTATGAGCTATCAAAACTTCAAAATCACATGTTAGTAGGCCCTACTGAGTAGCCTACCAAAAATTTTACATCTGAAACTCAAAATCACGCACCTGGACTTGATAATCTTGCACATAAATTCAAAATCCTGCACACGTTCTTTAAACTCCTGGCCAGGAAACCAGCCAACCGTTGAGATACTACCGCTAGAGAGTTACTGGGGCCTTTGATTGCCCAGACAGTACTACATTAGATCCTTCTCTGGTTACGGTTCATTTTCCCTTTGCCTACACATACACTGAATAGTCTGGCCTATTCTTTACATATTCTCCTCTATCCTCAAACATCTGATAACATCGAGATTACCAAACAATTCTTCTTTGCTGAAGGGGTTAACTACTGCACTGTAATTGTTCAGTGGCTACTTTCCTCATGGTAAGGGTAGAAGAGACTCTTTAGCTATGGTAAGCAGCTCTTCTTGGAGAAGGACACTCCAAAATCAAACCATTGTTCTTTGATCTTGGATAGTGCCATAGCCTCTGGACCATTGTCTTCCACTGTCTTAGGGTAGAGTTCTCTTGCTTGAGGGTACACTCGGGCACACTATTCGATCTTATTTTGGCATTTTTAGATTTCTTTCAGAAGCAGGTCTTCTGAAAAATATTTAACTTTTATGACATTCAATTTTTATGATTTTAATTGAATACTCTTTAATTTTTTTATTTTATTTCATTTTTTACTTTTGTATATATAAATTAAATGTTACCGGCGTCAATGACCTTAGATGTCAGGATGCCTGAAAACTTTAAATCATTCATTCATTCTCTTCCTCTTGTTTTTGTTTTTATTTTTATAGTTTATGTATGAAATATTTATTCTAATGTTATGACTTCTTGAAATATTGTATTTTAGTTTTCACTCATTTTTCTTGTAGTTTCCTTATATCCTTTTCTCACTGGGCTATTTTCCCTGTTTGAGCCCTTGGGCTTATAGCATTCAGCTTTTTCCTACTAGGGTTGTAGCTTAGCTAATAATAATAATAATAATAATAATAATAATAATAATAATAATAATAATAATGATAATAGTAATAGTAATAATAATAATAATAGTAATAATAATAGAGTAAAATCTTCCACAGGCTAAAGAATTTTTTTTTTTTTGAGAAGTTTATATAAATATAGTTATACAGAATGTAATATTCTATCATAAATTACAATATTACAGAATTTGCTGATTCTATCATAAATTACAATATTACAGAATTTGCTGGTTAATATTTTCTTTTTCTTGGGGAAATTTCTAATTTAACCTTAAAGGTCAAATGCCATTTTGGCAACCAGTTGTTTCTGAACTCATACACTATGGTGATAGATTCTGGCCTAGTTGCCAGCTCTGAACAACAAATGCCATAATTTTAAGTTTTATTTTAGGGTTTTGGCCTGCCAACTAAAAATTGTTATTTGCCACATCTTTTTTTTAAGAAAGTTCTTAGGTATAATGATTTGGGTCTTGAGTGTATTATTCCAAAATATTAACTTTTACTTTGATCAGAGACCAACATAAGAAAAATTCCATTTGCCTATATCCAATCCTTTTTTTCCCCAAGATTGTTAGAAATGTGAATAAATTTCTTTATTATCGAAATATTACTTATTGATAAATTCCCCTGTCGTTCAACCTGTACACAAGAGTAGTCATAAGTCTATTTTTGTGAGGGATGGCAAGAGATCAGGTTGGCTATCATTTAGGGGTGTGGGTCTTGGTTTGGATGGGATTTGTCCTCTTTAATCATAAAATTTTGAGAGCTACAGTTGTAATTTTGTTTATGGAAATGTATCCTTTTGCCTTCGAATCCCACTATAAGATTTTGTTTTCGGGTCTCTGTCCCACACCCCACTCCAGCTGCCTTCAATTTCCAGCATCGGTACTGTGTGACGAAAATATTTCTTTTTCAAATTATTTAGTTATTTTAAACATTTGATGTTTTGTAGTATTCCCCATAGTACAAATCATAATAACCATCTATTCACTTAGTGAAATTTCCTTAGAATATGCACTGCCCTTTACTGTAACTGCACTAAAACCTCATCAACAACAAATTCTCCCTTCAACATGCAATGCACCATTTAACTCAGTCTTGCCTATTCACTCTCAGTATACAGTATGGCTGACAAGGTGACTTGCATATAGCAAGTGGATGTCAGGATAATAATGACAATTGTGGTAAAGATGGGCATTATGCTAAGATTTGCAAAGAGCAATGTGCCAAGTGTACTGATTGTGGTGGAGATTGGCATGTTCCAAGGGTATGTAGGAGGAAGGGATTAAGTGAGTCAGGATGTTCGGGAAACTTGTACCGCACATATTTCATACATACTCATGCACTGTAATGCTGTTGCTTTTTTTATCTCTCACTCTCTCCCTCCCTAATAATAGAACAGTTTGTTTAAGCTTGACATTGCATGTTTCAGATTATCCTCACAGCAATCCACGAGGACACTTTCCCAGAAATCTCTGATTGGTCTTATGACCAAGGGGACACCCCTATAGCGTATGACTCCCTTAGAACATACCTCCTGGAGCAGTACTCGCCTTCGCCAACTGCCCGTATAGCCAAGCTTTTTCATATCTCTCAACAGCCGTTGGGGTACCAAAAGGCTTTGCTTGCCATCAGGGGAATGAACTATTGCTCGTCTGCATCTTGGCTCTCCTCAGGAAGTGAACTTACTTCGTGCCTTTTGGGTACGACACCTACCCAAACCTGTACGCCCCGCCATCCGCGATGTCAATACCTTGCCCATGAAGGCCCTGAAGACCAAAGATGACACCCTTATGGACAGCCACTTCACCACCTCCAAGCCCTCCATCAGCCCCTCCTCTCGTGACAAAGAGAGCAACTACTCAACGCTGATTGAAGCCGACGTGAATGTGGTAAGACACAGAAGCTAGCCCCATGATATGGCAGAGCAGCGAAAAAAAGCCGCCAAACATTCACGTAGGCTACCCCTCATTCATACTCTAACCATCAACCTCTCCAGCCACTTACTAACGCTCAGTAGCTGCTGTTCTGCTAATATCACTCCAGCTTTGTGCCTGCTGCGAAGAAATGTGTGGACAGTTGTCAGGGGCTAGAAAACATGAAATTAGGCCATTACTTGTGGCGGTGGCCTTCCTGTCAACGATCATGCGGTTTTTGGTAGACATTGGTGTTTGCCGTTCCCTTTTACCAAAGTCACTCTCCAGGACATGACGTAGTCATTCTAAGCCTGCTGATGCCTGTGGATACGAGACTCTCATTATCATTTGGGAGCGCCAAAATACCATTGGAAATTCCTTGTTGCCGACGTAGCATGACCACTACTTGATGTGGGTTTCCTCTCCCTTTTCCACCTCTTGGTTGATGTGGCGTATCGATGATTAGTCAGCGCAGACTCAACTCATCGACACCTCTTCAACCTGCCTCCTCCGACCTCGCGCTCCACATCAGCACACCCATGTATGCCTACACCCACCTCCTCACGTTGTACCCTGAAGTCTTCGATCCAGAACTTTGCCCACGTCCATGGTTTCTACCAAGCATGGTATTTATCACCATATCATGATGACGGGACCCTCGGTGTTTGCCAGATTCAGGCGTCTGGCCCCAAATCGTTTGGTAGCTGCTAAACAAACATTTGTCGAAATGGAAGAAATGTGCTTTTGCCCATGGTCATTGCCTTAACATATTGTCCTAAAGAAGGGTGGCTCCCTGTATCCTTGTGGGGATTACAGGCATCTGAACATGCAGGCAGAACTGGATTGCTACCCTCTCCCCAATATTGCCGACATTTCCTCCTACTTGTGCAAAGTAAAGGTGTTCTCCACTCTCAACCTCTTGAAGTGGTATTTTCAGGTGCCCATGAACCCAGAAGACATTTTCAAGACCACCATCACAACCCATTTTGGTACATTCACATTCAATTACTCCTGTTTTGGCCCTCCTTAATGCAAGGGCCACTTTTCAACGCCTCGTAGATGGCATCTTAGGGAACCTTCCCCGCTGCATATATTAAGTGGACGATATACAAGTACTATGTGTTATCTTCCTCAAAATAGGAACATCTCCCTCACCTACACTCCATTGTCAACCGCCTACAACAGAACTGCCTTGTAGTCCAGTACGACAAGTGTACCTTTGGCGCCATTGAAGTATCGTTCCTAGGGCACCGCATCACTCCTGAAGGCACCCATCTCCTCCCTGAGAAGGTGTCAGCGGTTTAGAACTTCCTCACACCCTCAATCGTCAAAGCACTGCAAGAATTCTTGGGCATGATAAACTATTATCACCGGTTCCTGCCAGTCATCACTGCCATTCTTGCCCCCCTCTACGCCTCCCTCCAGGACAAGCCAAGAGCCTAAAGTGGGGTTCCCTTCAAAGAAGGGCCTATCAACCGCTGCTGCTCTCAATTTTCTCGTGCCACATGCCCCCTCTCATTCTCTCCACCAGTGCCAGTGACAGCACTATTGGTGTAGTACTCTAGCAGATAGTCAATGGCTCACAACACCCATTGGCTTTTTTCAGTAGAAAACTGTCCAAGGCATAATCTGGCTTCTCTACCTTCGATTGCGAATTGCTGGTGGTGTATTTGGCTGTCTGTCACTTTTTCCACTTCTTAGAAAATATGCCCTTCATCATTTACATGAACCACATGCTTCTGGTGCATGCCTTCTCCCGATCAACGCCGACATCTCTCCGCTGTGGGTGAATACAGCTGCACCCTTCAACAAGGCTCTGGGAAAATGTATAACGTTGCCGATACCCTGTCAAAAAACGCATTGCCTGCCATTCACCTGGTATTGGATTACAATGCCTTGACAGAAGTTCAATGAAAAGATCTAGAGTACTAGGCATGCAGGACATTTTGCACATCCCTCCGTTGAGAAGACGTCACCCTCGATGACCCTAATGCCACCCTCCTCTGTGACATCAGTACTGGTAGACCACGACCATGGATACCTGCCCCCATATGCCGACAGATGTTTGATTTCATCCATGGCCTTTCACATCTATCACGCTGATCTACTGCACAGCTACTGTAGACAAAGTTCATTTGAGATGGCATTACTAAGGATGGTATAGAGTGGGTCCACGCTTGTACTTCACCCCAGGCTTCAAAAGTACATTGACACACGGATTCAGGAGTGGGTACATTTCCTCAACCTTAACGTCATTTTGGCCACATTCACGTCAACGTAGTAGGTACCCTACCCATGTCACATGGACACTGTTACCTATTTACCATCATTGACTGCTCCACTCATTGGCCTGAAGCCATTCCCATGGAAACTGCAACGTCCGTCTCATGTGTATCTCCATTACTCTCAAGGTGGATAGCAAGATTTTATATCCTTGAGCATATTACTTCTGACAGGGGTAATCTCCTGGGCATCACCCTACATCAGACAACCACCTACAACCCTACAGCTAACGGAATGGTTGAACCTTTTCATCGTACCCTCAGAGCAGCTTAGATGTCCCTCTGCAATGACTCCAACTGGTTTACTCAGCTTCCCTGGATCCTCCTGGAATAAAAGCCCAATCCTAAGTTGTCAGTGCTAGAGTGTGGAAGTGTTGTGTTGAGCTCTGCTATACATGCCCTGAGTCATGTTTTAGCTTCGTGTTTCTCGCTTAGAATATCATTGAAAAGATATCAGTTAGTCTTATGGAGAAACCTAAATGATGAGAAACAGTACACTATGTCTGCTCCTAACTGTGTCTGCTTCATATGTAATGACACGGATGGAGAACGGAGACAGTGGATAGTATGTGAATGTAATAGACTCGACCATAAGAGATGTGTGCATATAGTGACAGCCATCAGTGAGAATGAACGGAATAACCTAGACTGGTTATGCCCACACTGCGTATATGAAGCCAGACAAAACAATTTAGTATTATCAAAATTAAAGGAAGATGTGAACGTGAGAGATCTGGCCGTGAACGAACAAGATGCGAAAATAGATGACTTGGAAAAAATCTTGCGGACCTTAGCGCAGATGCAGCAAATTCCACCCAGACTACCGACCTCACTGAGAAAGTTGACATTCTTGCCATGAATATGGAATCAATTAAAGCAACACTTCAAACATTGATAGACCCAAAACCGGAGAAACCGACATTGGCTGACAAAGTTAAGGAAAAAAAAAATCTGTTGATAATTAAATCAACTAATACAACAACTAAAATTACTGAAAGAAAACATGAGGTTGAACAAGCACTTAAAGACATTCCTATACTTAACACGAGGTCAACTACGAATGGAAATGTTGTTGTAAACTTTGCAAATAATATGATCAGAGAATAGGCGGCAAACAAAATCCAGACATTGGTGGCTGACACTGAAACGAGAAAAATCGTAAAACTAAAACCCAAAATAATGATATGCATTGTATACAATGATGAAGATGATGTAGTAAATGCTCTGATTCAAAGAAATCGCTGCCTGGACCAAATCCAAAATATAGAAGATAAGATAAGTGTACTCCTGAAGAAAAATGCCTTTGGGGGGACCACCCACCATGTGCTGAAATGTGATCCCGAAGTTCGGAGGGCTATTCATGATAATGGGGACAAAGTTTCGTTACGATGGGGTATCTATAACATACGTGTATGTACCATGTGATCACCTGCTACCACTGTCAGAGGTATGGACATTTTGAAAAAGATTGCAAGTCTAAGAATGAAGATAAAGTCTGCGGAAAATGTTCAGGGAGACACTCCACCAGGGAATGTAATTCACAAGTGTCAAAGTGTATAAACTGCACAAAGTTAAACAGACTAAGTGACCACACAGTAAATTCTAGAGACGGCAATGCTTTTGACTTCGAATTAAAAAGACTAGCGGAAAATACTGATCATGGTTACTAGGGATGTCATAAACTGTGGCTATGTAAATATAAAATCTGTAGGTAATAAGACTGTTCAAATTTGAGAATTGATAAACTAGAAATATTTAGATATGCTAGCATTATCTGAAACATGGCTAAATAACTTGGACAAGGCAAAGATCACTGAAATGATGCCCCCCACACGTCCTCTTTCACATACCGAGAGAAGGTAGGTCTGGTGGGGGTGTCAGACTCTTTATTCATAAAAGTTACTTAAATCTCAAAATGCAGAAAAGAATTAGTGTAACAAGCTTTGAATGTATAGAAATAAAATTTACGCCAAAAAATAGAAAAATACCCTTTGTAACAATCTACAAACCTAGAAAAAACACTAGTATCTTTTTTTAAGAATTCAGTGCTCTCATTAAGATGATTATCATGGAGAAAAACGAATTAGTTATCTGTGGAGACTTCAATTTTTGGATGGATGACGCATCAAATCCTGACGCTTTGGCATTTAGTGAGTTACTAGAATCATATCGACTAGTGAATAATGTTGACTGTACCACTACTTTAACTGGGCATACGCTAGACTTAGTTCTAAGTGATGACATGAATAATATTGTATCTGATATAAAAGTCAAAGAGAAATGTACTATCTCCCCAGTACATAAACTTATTACGTTTAGTCTACCTCTACAGAAACATGCTTTAATAAAGAAAGTAAACTTTAGACATAAAGTAAATTTTTCTCCAACCGTATTTATTGAAGAAGTTACAAAGAAGATAAATGATGCTATCTACATTCCCTGTGATCATGATGACCAACGTCTGTTAGGAGCTAAGTATGCTAACTGTCTTATGACCTCTTATAATAAATTGAGTAAAAGTCAATATGATACTATGTGCCCACCGATGGAAAAGACTATAACCGTAAAAGAACAATCTCATTGGTTTGATGGAGAGACTTTGGTAAAAAAGAGGGAAAAAGACGTAAAGAAAGAAAATGGAATAGGTTAAAAACTGAAAGTACTTGGGTAGAGTACAAAACTGCTGCTTGTCAATATAACTACCTACTAAGAAGGAAAAAAAGTGAATACTATAAGAGAAAGATCCTCGAAGTAGCAACAGGCATAAATAGATTATATCGTCTCCTGAATGGTATAATGGGAAATGTAAAAGAAAAGAAGCTACCTGATGGATACAGTGACGAGGAACTAGCAAATAATTTTCTAGTATTCTTTAAAAGCAAAATTAAAAATATAACCAGGTCATTTGTAAATTCTCAACATCAGATTAATGATACACCAGGCACAGAGACAAAATTAATACGATTTAACGACATAACACAAGATGACATCATCAGAATTATCAAGAGAGCAAAGAAAACAAACTGCACGATCAATCCTATGCCAATGTCTGAAGTAATTGGAGAGAGAGACGTTTCTAGTCTAGCCGAAATAATGAGAATAGCAAATGCAAGCTTTGATGAATGTAAGTTTCCTAAATCTGAGAAAATGGCTTTAGTCACACCAGTTCTGAAAAATGCACTGGACTACCAGGAATTAAGCTCATATAGACCTATTTCAAATCTATCCTTTGTCTCAAAAGTGCTTGAATATGTAATTCTTGAACAACTAGTCAACCACTTAGAAGTAATAGAAGCTTTGCCTGACAACCAATCTGCTTACAGAAAACTATACTCTAGGGAGACAGCCATCTGCTCTGTTGTAAATGATATGCTAGAAATGATGGATGAAAATAAATGTGGTATCTTAATACTGGTCGATCTCAGTGCTGCTTTTGATTTAGTTGTGCATGAACTGCTACTAAATGATCTACGGTCCATTGGCATTCAAGATAAAGCCTTCGAATACCTGAAAGACTACTTAGTTGGTAGAAATTACTGTGTACAAATTGGAAACTCTTATTCATCATATGAACCCTTAAACAGAGGGGTACCCCAGGGGAGTGTACTTGGCCCAATCTTATTCTGCATCTATACTATTGGTCTATTGAAAATGCTACAAAGACATGGCGTGAAGTTTTAAACTATTTGCAGATGACACACAATTTTACTTCTCCATAAATTATATACATGACACTAATGAAACTCTAAGCCGAATCCTTGATAGTGTTAGAGAATGAATGACATTTAAACAACTAAAATTAAATGAGAACAAAACTGAATTCATGATGGTGGGCAAGAGAAACAGCGTGAGAAACTTAGGTGATGTTCAAATGAACATAAATAATAACTTGGTGCCGATATCTTGTAAAGATCGAGATCTAGGTGTATTTCTTGACTGTAACCTGTCTCTAAATGCCCAAATAAATAATGTAGTAAAAACTGCTGGTTATCATCTTAAGAAATATTGCGTTTATAAAAAAGTACCTGGACGAAAATTCTGTAAAGAAACTTGTGATAAACTGTGTTATTACCAGGATTGACTACTGCAACTTTATTACAATTTACCAAAAGTGCAACTTAAGAAATTACAAAACATAATAAACAGAGGAGCAAGACTGATAAAAGGTGTCCCACCTAGAGAAAGGATCACCACTATACTAATTGATTTACACTGGCTGCCGATTAAAGCGAGAATTGAATTTAAAATATGTACTATAACCCACCATGTTATCAGAACCTGGTGTCCAAAATACTTAAGAGAACTGCTACATATTGCGCAGCCAACAAATTGTGTCGACACGAGAATAGTTACAGATGGCTTCAAACTATTGGAACCTAGATTTATGTCTACTTTAGGCTCCAGAGCCTTTAAATATGCAGCCCCGAAACTATATAATAAGCTCCCACGAAACATTCGAATGATTGAAGACATTAAGGCTTTCAAGAGGAAACTGAAGACTTTATTTCATGAGTCCTTTGACAGTGACGATTTAACAGTAAATGAACAATACGCGATATGAAACGTTAAATACTCTGAACGAACAAGGTAAAATGACAGTGGAGGTCCTGTAGAGAGTGGGGTTCCCCTGCTGTATGGGATCGGAAAAGCAGCCATCAAAGTAAAGTAAAGTAAGTAAGCGGAATGTCCTGAATGTCTCGAATGGTAAAATGGTGTATGGTGACCCATTGGTCGTCCCTGCTGAATTTTTACTGTCTGCAACCTCCTCCGACAATCTCGAGTGCTTGCGTCATGTGGGAAAATTTACTACCTACTGCCAGACTTACAAGCACCCAATGAAGTAACACATACCAAAAGATTTATATGCCACAACTCATGTCTTCCTGCGCAATGAACTAGCAAGCCAACTCTGACGCCCCCTTACACTGGCTGTTTCCTTATGATCTGTCGCACACTGAAGGCTTTCTTATTTAACATTCGTGGCAAAGAAGACTGGGTCTCTATTGATTGCCTAAAACCTGCGTATCGTGCAAGATGACCCACCTATAGATCGCCTCTCTAAGACTAGGCACCCTATATCATATGTATGTCTGTTAGCACCTAACACCGGCTTTGCCACAAACTAGATAGTAAGAAGGTTTAGCTGGGTGAATTCTCCTGTGCCTGTGGAGTGCATGTGGAGCATATTTGTGTGGGGATATTGCATGAAGATCCGTGTGATTTTATATAAGAGGATCTATATAAAAGTATGACAACTGTGAGAGAGAGAGAGAGAGAGAGAGAGAGAGAGAGAGAGAGAGAGAGAGAGAGAGAGAGAGGAGAATGGTAGGTAGTATGAATGATTCTCTTGTAAAAGCAGCAAAATAGTTTGGCTAAAGGGAACGAATTGCTTACAGTAACAGAGATCTTGGGACAGGATGATAATGAGGTAGATAAGATAGTGCAGGGTATATTAGATGATAAGAGTATGTATGGAAATCATAATAATTCAGTGAATGTTAGAAACATGGAGAAGGTAAATGAGAGTATACAAAAGCCTAGTATCTCAAAGAAGAGGTCCCGTTCCCGACTCTGAAGGAATAATGAAGAAAGAAAGGCGAATGTTTGTGTGGAACTATTTGGCAAAGTAAGGGATGGG
>NC_090764.1:64465999-64480999 GCF_036898095.1 Palaemon carinicauda | reverse complement strand
ACTGACTCCTCTATGAGAGTCGATGCGGATCCTCAAGAGACGGTTGGAACAACCAACATAGGTTCCTAAATTACATTTAGGACAATTGTATAAGTAAACAATTGAGGACCGCATCAAATCTGGTAGAGTGTCTTTGAATGTAAATATGCTGCCTATGGATAGTGGATTTTTGAATACAAACTTAAAATCAACATAAGGATACAAATTAGAAAGGGCTTTATCAAGTTTACATTTAACATTTTTATAGTTATATATAAATGGTAGAGACACATACATTTGTTTCTTTGGTACGTTTAGTACGGTGGCTTTCGGAATAAAAAAGTTATCTAAAAGTTTTTAGATAACTTTTTTATTCCGAAAGCCACCGTACTAAACGTACCAAAGAAACAAATGTATGTGTCTCTACCATTTATATATAACTATAAAAATGTTAAATGTAAACTTGATAAAGCCCTTTCTAATTTGTATCCTTATGTTGATTTTAAGTTTGTATTCAAAAATCCACTATCCATAGGCAGCATATTTACATTCAAAGACACTCTACCAGATTTGATGCGGTCCTCAATTGTTTACTTATACAATTGTCCTAAATGTAATTTAGGAACCTATGTTGGTTGTTCCAACCGTCTCTTGAGGATCCGCATCGACTCTCATAGAGGAGTCAGTCACCGTACAGGTTGTATTTTAAATAAAAAAGAATTTTCTTCCATACGTAATCACGCTCAACAATGCAAGCAATTAATTAACTATTCTAATTTCAAAATACTAGCCCAATCACCCAATAGCTATTCTCTACCTACCCTAGAATCACTTTTCATTAAACAGCTATCCCCTACTCTCAATCACTCAACAACCTCTGTTCCTTTACATATTGCCTAACAACTTAACCACTTAATCTTCAAACCATTACTTACACGCTCTAAGGTCTAAACCTCCCCGTCCTTCCATGTCTCAGTCTTGGATATTTTTCCATACTAGGTGTGTTTCTTTCTTATCCAGAGTTTATTTTATTTTGTCTGTTTTTTTTTTCATTTTCTTTTATTCCTGGTTATTTCTGTGTATTATTGTTTTGATTCCCATATTTATGATGTTTTGTGAATTCTTCGTTAAGGTTTTCTGTGTATTTGTTCTGATTTTGATATTCCTCTTTTCCTATAGCATTCATTTAATGTTTTAATGTTTTAATTTTTAATTTGATTTATATGGTTTAATTTATTATTTTTTAGTATATTTCCTCCACTTCATTTTTTAAGTATTTCGATGTATTTGTTATAATTCTTGCCTTTTTAACAGAATTTCATTGACTAACGTAATGTCTATTGATATGTGTTTTACATTCCTTTTTTAGCTCCGATGATGGGAAATGTTGTTCCCGAAAGCTTAGCCAATAAACTGTCCAAATGCTGAAGTATCTGCTTTCCTTCGCCTTTCTGCTAAACCTCAAGCTTTCTAGAAGCGAAAATGCCATTAATTATATATATATATATATATATCTCATCATCATCATCATCATCCGTTGTTTGTCCACTGCCTCAGACTTGTTTTTCCACTCCTGTCTGTCCAGTCTATACCCACAAACTTCCTTAGTTCGTCAATCCATCGCCTTTTCTTCCTTCCCCTGCTTCTTTTGCCATCTGTAGAGATCTATTTTGTTATTCTTAATGTCCATCTATTATCTTCCATCCTCAATATATGTCCTGCTCATTTCCATTTCTTTTTCTTTCTTGTTGTTAGAGTATCCTCTACTTTGGTTTGCTCTCGTATCCATCTTGCTCCTTTTCTGTCTCCAAGTGTTATTCCCATCATTCTTTTCTATTATTCTTCAAGTTTTAACTAGCTCATGTTCTGGAGGCTCCAAGTTTCTCATGTATAAGTTAATATTGGTAGGACTGTCTGGTTTGATTGAATTCTTTTCTTTTTTAGAGAAAGCAGCATTTTAATTATATATATATATATATATATATATATATATATATATATATATATATATATATATATATATATTTGTATATATTATTACCTAAAGCTTTCCATCCCATGTTTATGCACCTTTTAATTTCAGTCTCATGTCATAGGGAAACACTGTCTTTTCTAATTATGCATATTCATTAACAATCTCTAGAGGTTTGTCCATAGCTCTTATTTGTTTACATTTTCACTGAACATTATCTTAGTTGTACTCATATTTATTTTCAGTCC
Source organism: Palaemon carinicauda (assembly GCF_036898095.1). Classification (NCBI taxonomy): domain Eukaryota; kingdom Metazoa; phylum Arthropoda; class Malacostraca; order Decapoda; family Palaemonidae; genus Palaemon; species Palaemon carinicauda. Next base: position 64,478,800 of record NC_090764.1, on the reverse strand, counting down.
TACATTTATGCTTCATTGAAATCTTCTATCATCTTTTGCAATTCCAACCCATGATTCACTAGATAGAGCTATATATATATATGTATATATATATATATATATATGTATATATATATATATATATATATGTCTTATTTATAACTGTAATCGAACAGTTTAACATGTTTTTTCAAAAAGGCCCATAAAAGAAACACAGGAAATATGAATAAATCACACTATATTTCGGTCAATAAACATCGACCCTCTTCAGGATGTAAAGTACAAGTGAGGCTTACAGTGGAGAGTGACGGTTTATATATGAAAGCAAAAGGGTGTGTTCAATTGTTCTATAGTTGTTATAATTGCTGGAAGGATTAGCCAAATTTAATTACATCCGGGTGCGTGTTCTTATTGTTGAGCCGCTTGGAGGAAGTCTTGACCTCTGATGCATGTCTGGTGGCCGGTCTCCGTGGATTATCTTCTTAATGATAGGGTTGAGAAGAGTATTGTCCACTGTGTCAGCTTTCCATTGGCCCCCACATAGGTTCATTGTGTTTGATTGATTTATGATGGCTGATTCCAGGATTTTCCTTCTGTACGGACAGGTACTCGTTGCCATATTTTTACGGGCTCCCAAAAACTCATAAGGACGGTATTCCCTTACGCCCAATCGTCTCATGTAAAGGGTCATTTATATATAATTTATCAAAATGGTTAGCAGACTTGCTGTCTCCCTTTCTAGGGAGCTTTTCTTCAGCTCATATTAAGCATGCAGAGGACTTCATCCAGAAATTCAATAGATTAAATATCCCGGTAAACAATGTAAAACTCTTGAGTCTTGACGTAGAATCCCTATTTACAAAGGTCCCGATCAACGATGTATTAGGTTTCTTGAGGGAAAAATTAATCCCTTACGAAGATCACTTCCCCCTCGGTATTGAAAAAACAATTAAGTTAATTAAACTAAGCGTGTCAAATAACGTTTTCTCTTTCAATGGAAATTTTTACAAACAGAAATTTGGTTGTAGTATGGGCAGCCCGTTATCTCCAATTTTAGCTAACCTCTACATGGAATACTTTGAAACAGAAATTTTAACAACAATTAAACCTACAAACATGGTTTGGCAACGCTATGTTGATGACATTTTCACATATTGGGATGATAGCTGGGGAGATTTCAATATATTTTTCAATAATCTAAATTCCCTAGTCCCTAGCATAAAATTTAAAACTGAATGGGAAAAAGATGGAAAATTAGCTTTTTTGGACATACTAATTATAAGGGAATCGACGGGGTATAATTTTACTGTGTATAGAAAACCAACTTTCTCTATTTCCTACATTCATTTTTTTAGTTATCACGACATTTCTGTAAAAATTGGAGTAGCTTGCAATCTATTTCTTAGAGGTTTGAGAATTTGTTCCCCAGCCTACCTAAATAAAGAATTTGAAATCATCCGTAAACAACTCGCCCAGCTATTCTACCCGACGTATGTCATAGAAAAGGCCATCAACAAAGCCAACACGATATATTATAAAGATCATGATGTTACTAACCAAAGAGATTTTAAAAATAAGATAAAACTCCCATATATAGAAGGTATTAAAAATATAACAAATCATATCAAAACTGAGAACCCCTTTGTTTTTTCATATCCAAAGACCATAGGAAGCGCCCTTATTAATGTTTATCAAAATAAAAGAGAGATAGAATCCGGCGTTTACAAAGTACCATGCAGGGATTGTGAAAAAGTGTACGTTGGGCAAACTGGCCGTTCGCTATCTCAAAGATTATCCGAACACAAAAGATCTGTTAGATATGGGTATGAAAACTCGGGGATTTTCATTCACCTTAGGGATTTAGGGCACCAGATTAACTGGAGTGAGTCGTCTTTGCTTTTTAAGAGTACCTGTCCGTACAGAAGGAAAATCCTGGAATCAGCCATCATAAATCAATCAAACACAATGAACCTATGTGGGGGCCAATGGAAAGCTGACACAGTGGACAATACTCTTCTCAACCCTATCATTAAGAAGATAATCCACGGAGACCGGCCACCAGACATGCATCAGAGGTCAAGACTTCCTCCAAGCGGCTCAACAATAAGAACACGCACCCGGATGTAATTAAATTTGGCTAATCCTTCCAGCAATTATAACAACTATAGAACAATTGAACACACCCTTTTGCTTTCATATATAAACCGTCACTCTCCACTGTAAGCCTCACTTGTACTTTACATCCTGAAGAGGGTCGATGTTTATTGACCGAAATATAGTGTGATTTATTCATATTTCCTGTGTTTCTTTTATGGGCCTTTTTGAAAAAACATATATATATATATATATATATATATATATATATATATATATATATATATATGTTAGTTTTAAGTCTGGTTTTTTTGGGGGGTCACTGTTAGTAGGATTTTATTGTAAGAATATATAGCTTTAAGGATTATAGCTAGACTAACCTTTCCTTCTGTTCAAAAGTCCAGTTGCTATATAAAATAATGGAAAAGTTTGTGTTGTGGGACTATTTGTCAGTAAATTAGATTTTTTTTTTCACCCTGCCACAATGTTTTCCTGAAAGTGTCTTTCCTACTCAGAAATTTCACCATCTGAATGCAAAAGACATAGAATCCTTTTGAATCGGTAGCATCTGGTTCTGTCTCCAAAAAGTATGAAGGTAATCAGGTCACCCTCGGCATTGATACTATTACAAAACTGAATATATAATACTGGCCTATTAAAATTGTGGAAAATAGTCACGCTCGATATCCATGAAACTAGGAGCCTCCTTTGATTTGACCAAAATAGAGTCGTTGGCATAATCAGTCCCATCTTCCCCGACACCATCATACTTTGATGGACGAAGATATGCGGAACAGGTATGCCTCATTCAGACTAGCAGGTGCATTCTTCAGTCCGAACAGTACTCACTAGCTAAGTGGGAAGGGGGACTATTATGTTCAAGACTAGGACTATGTTAAAGTTCAAAAGAAGAACATGAGAGCTATCATTCTAAAGACAACATTAAGCCCTTTCTTTGTGGGGCAACAGAACTATGAAAAACTTCTTAGGACTTGTTTCACCTTCCAAGAGTGGAGGAGTGAATGATACATACAATTTTATCCCATGACGTACAATGTCAGTCATCAATCACTCCAACCCCCGTGAGACTGATTCTTCTTGCCAGAAATAGAGATGTGGAAGGAGAAAGTACCTGACATAAGATCAATCATAGCAGGTAGAGGAGGATGAGGATGAACAAACTTTTTGTTCCCTTTTTACTTTTGAGCAATCAATCACTCTGCTCCTACATTGTACACCTAGAGGTGCCAAGGTCTTGCAACTGCAAGAAGAGTGGCTTTGACACGATCTTCCTCACCAGGGTTCACTACCGCTCCAAGAGTGAAAACAAAGACTGAGGGCACTCACTGTCACAGGGAGATCATTTGTCACAGGATTGTTTTAGGGGTAGCTGTGGTATCTACATTGCCGTAGGCAGGTGTTAGAAATGCATCCAGTGGTAGGATTTTCATTAGAATATTTTAGGGGAGGAACTCTTGCTATGAAGATTTTTAAAGTTACATTCTAAAATCCTAGCATTTCACGATTCGAAAGTACTTTACACATCTTTTTAAAACATTTGACACAACCATTCAAATATTGGATGTAAAAAACAAACAATTAACACAGAGAACGTCTGGTAATCTAATTAGTATAGAAGTAACTATCCACATACAATAAGAGTATTACAAGTGTAAGCTCCAAATACAAAAGCTTATTTTTGCAAAAACCAACAATGCTGTAATTGACTTGGGCCAACCGTCAAACAGAATTTAGCTATTTCCACATTAAAAGGTCTCCAAGCCACAACACATAGGAAACCAAACCCTCATGAAACATTTCCATGGACAGTCTGAGGAAGGAGAACTCAGTCCTCCAAAATTTCTTCCATACACATCAAAAACATTCCATATCACCAAAGTATAAGAAACCTTCACGGCACATTTACAAATTTACGACTATACCATTTCCTGGAATATAAATAATCCTATTGCATTCTTTTTTTCCCCACCATTGTCTCAACATTAAAGGGTTGGTTATCTGATGTGTCCTCTTCAGTTTCTTCTATGAAAGGCATCCTCTTCCACCAAACCTCTTCTTTCCACATCATCCTTCACCATATTTCACCATCTAATTTTTTGCCTTGCTCTAGATCTCATAACGATATTGTCCATGGTACCATTGATCTTTTTTTATTGCATTAGACAGGATCAGTGAAGCCATGGATAATAAAATTGTGAATCTTCCTTGCTCAGATTTTTAAAGTCATCCACTTCACCTTCTGGTTTCAGAGTAGTAGGGAATAAAAATAGAAGTACAGCCTATCTATGAAATGTTCCTGCATCAGTTTTGGGTGGAATTAGGCAGAGATTTGCATGCTACACTTCTCAGTCAAATTTGGATTCTAGAAATGAAATATACAAGTAAACTTAGACATGGGTAGAATGATACAGGACTCCTCTCCAGAAGGTTTTGGCATCCCAAGCTATGATTTACAGACTATGTGTATGAAATAGGTGTTTAGCCACACAATAATTTTCTTGTTTGCTGTCCAATTCTACTTGAGTCATTTATATAACTGAAATGACCTCAATGACAAAGCTTGAAGAATTTTTTTTTATTACTAGTTTGAACATTAAACATTTAATAACTAGAACTTCACTACTATTCATCGTTTGTATCAGCATTTAACGTATGAAACGATAGTGGCTATACCATTGATCCATTTATAGCTCTTTTCATTCATCACAATTCAAATTTATGTTTTAACCCTATTGAAGTCAATATAGTAAAGACATAGCACAGTAAGTATTCTTTTTTATTGACATCCTACCATAGCATAAGTATAGTAAGTCCTACAGCTTAATAAAATATATTTTTCTGTTTTCAACATTTTATCAACTTGAATAAAAGCATCTTGAAATTACGAGAGGTCCTTATTTTGCTTGTATCACTCTGTAGCACTCATTTTTCTCCACTTCCTGTTTCAGAAGAAAGCTTTGCTTCCTCTGTGTCTTGGGTTTTCTTCATTAACAAATCAGCTTCCCTTTCTCCATTTTCTAAAACGTTTGCCTCTTTTACATCATTTCCATCATTTCCTGCATTTTCATTTTCAAGAACAGATTCAAAAGGTAATGAATTTTTCTCAGTCATGTCAGTTTGATCGTGATTTTCATTTCCATAATCTTCCAGGATGTCAGTGCCTGCGTCACCACTGGCTACATCATTGTCGTGTTCGCTGGTCCTTTCAGTTTCTACTTTCCTCCCACCTGACAGGTTGAATTCCCAGTTTTCTGTGTCATCAGATTTCCCAGTTCTTAAATGCTCAGGTAACATTGTTGTAGAATCAAATTCTAGAGTCACTTCAGGGAAAGGCATATGCCGTCCAAAACGTCTGGGAGCTGTCGTTGGCTCCGTGTACGGTATTTCGTCATTTGCATTACTATCACTTTCAGCAATTATTCTATCAGGGTCTTCTTCAATAGCGCTCACAACTTCTTCAAGCCTTTCCTCATTAGTTCCCGTATCTTCAACTTCCCTTATCAATTCTACATTTGTTCCTTCTGCACCAGTCTCATCACCATGAGATAAGTTCCCTAGTTCTTCCTGGCCTGGATTAGAATTGGCTGTATTACTTCCATCAGTATCACCAATAGCTTCTGAATCTGGATCAAGTTCAACTACATAATTTTCTCTTTCAGTATTAGCAGTATGTTTTTCTAAATTGACATCATCAGATACTTCCTCCACATTCCTTTCAACCTCAGACACAGTTCCTGTGGACTCCTTTTCATCCGTTGTTTGTTCAACATTATCTTCTCCCTGAGTTTTCTTGTGGCCAAGCTGTTCCCTACTTTCCAGCTTATTGACCTCTCGCTTCTTTCTTGATCCTTTTCCAGAATTTATGTCGGCCTCTTTTCGCTCATATTCCTGATTTTGAGTTTCATCCTTTCTTTTGTCTTTTGTTTCGACACTAGCATCTGTAAGCTTCCCACTATCTTCTTTTATGGGCTTTATTTTGTCATTTTTAATTTTGTTTTTATGGTCTTCTTTCATGGGCCTCTGTTTGTTGTTCATATTCTTGTTATCTTTGTCTTCCTTTATGGGCTTTTGTTTTTTGTCTTTAATCTTGTTTTTTATGGAATCTGATTTGTCATGGTACGCGTCTCTAGCATACTTGGAACCTTTTTGTTGCTTCAAATTTGTTCTTGTGTTCTTTTTTCCATCGGATCCGCTTCTACCAACACTTGCACCATCCTCCAGTTTCTCTTGTGCCAGCCTAGAGTCCCCAATATTCGCACCATTTCTGCTTCTTTGCAACAATTCCTGGTCACTAAAGTGATCGTCATCATCATCATCATCATCATCATCATCGTCGTCGTCTTCATCATCATCTTCATAGTCCTCCTCATCATCGCCCACATGTTTTTCTTGGTTTACCTTCTTATATCTTTTCATACTTCCATCTGAAAGCAAAAATAGAGCTTAGAGCAAGATATCGCTTTCAAACAAGCTCATGTTAAACTATTTTATTAAGTATGATGTATACTAATGTATGTAATCAGAGAATATGCAAATAAAATATTGTTTGATAAATAGAAATAGATGACTGTAATTTATAGATCAAAACCGTAGAAGGCTGGAACTTATATAGTTCATTTTAGAAAACTGATCGTAGAGAGAGAGAGAGAGAGAGAGAGAGAGAGAGAGAGAGAGAGAGAGAGAGAGAGAGAGAGAGAGAGAGAGAGGCTGTGCATATTTTATAAATACATGAATTAAATCATTCTTAACCCATTTTATTGACTAACATAAGATTAATAAACTTTTGAATATTGCAAGAATGAAACATTACCATCCTGTGGTATTATACTTTTGTTTACCTGTGCCACACGATTCATCTTGTCTGCCGCTCTTGCAACTTCTGTAGTGGTCTTTCTCTCTCGACTGTAATCAATAGAAAAAAAATAGGTTGACAAGTTATCTTATAAATGATTATTAATTTGCCAACAAAGTTCGGAGGAGGTTATGTTTTGCCTCTGTTTGTCTGTGAACTTCTTGGCCACAATTTTACTCATAGAGTAGTGGCACTTTCAGGGATTAATTGTTATGTTGAGATATGGAAGGATTCAATTTTGAAAGTCCCAGGTCAAAGGTCAAGGTCGAGCAAAAGGTCGACCGAATTAACCCTAACTTTAATCCCAAGTTCACACATGGTTGTCTCACACACTTCAAATATGCCTACGGTCTAAATTGATTCTGGGAAAGGCAAGCTGGTTTCGAGAAATAAGCTGTCGTGGTGGAAGTCTGTACTCTTAGAGTGCTTTCTAGTTGTCATTGTTGCATTTTGTGGCCATTGAAAGATTTCTAAAAGAAAATAGACTTATTATAAGTAATTAAAGTAGCAACTGAGAGGAATGTCCACATCCATCTTCATTATAGGGAGATTTATTCAATAGACAAGAACAGATCTATCTGGACTTTTCCTCTGGGTTTTAAAAGTAAAACTTTGCAAATAAAACGATAAAAGGAATGATAAGGGATTTTCCATATGGGACAGAAACTGCGTAGTAAACAGCATTATTTAACAAAAGACTTCAAAGTTAATTGACACAATTATAAGGCGTCTTATTTCATAAGCTATACATTATCCTCCCTACTATTGATAAAGGGATAAAAGGCGAGTTTTAAGTTTGTAATATGTCTGTTTAAAATAGATTTCCTCCCAATTCACATCAACCATTCAAGTTTTCGAATTACATTGAGATTAGAGACAATAGTGTCTGGCTTTCCTCTCGCTTTGTCCCCTAAGTTCACAACTCGTCACAATCAATACATTTTTGCAATTATACCATACATTTATTGTTTATTTCTGAGTTGCTCATTCTTTATGGATCAAAGTATTTTCAATCTATGAGTAATCCCCCCCCAAAAAAAAATAAGGAAATTGTAGTGGCGGTCCTCTTTGAGTTAATACTCATTATTTAAAGTTAATGGTTGTTAGTTGAACCGTGTGTTTATGCAGGTTCTGTGTATGGCCTATTTTAAACATTTCTATTAAAGCCTTAAGTACATAAGATGTGAGTTAACCAAATAGGAATAAGTTTCCATTAATCTATAATGCTTATGTAGTAAGTAACGTACATATAAATAAAGAAAATTGCTCTCTCTATGTTTTCTTCTCTGTAGCGCACATTGTAAATGGCCGACCCCAACCAAAAGCCGTTGAATGTAACACCCTAATTTAACTCTTTATTTCCCTTACCGTTGTTATATTGTCAATTTTCATGCTAATGTCAACCTTATTGACAAAAGCCTATTCTTTACATAATCTCCTCTGTCCTCATACACCTGACAACACTGAGTTTACCAAACAATTCTTCTTCACCCAAGGGGTTACTGCACTGCAATTGTTCAGTGGCCACTTTCTTCTTGCTTTTTTCCTTTCCTCACTGGGCTATTTTCCCTCTTGGAGCCCCTGAGATTATAGCATCCTGCTTTTCCAACTAGGGTTGTAGCTTAGCAAGTAATAATAATACTTATGATAATAATAATACAATTGTCCCCATTTAGTGATCTTGTGGGGCCCAAAAATCAGTTGCTTGTATGCTCGTCTTATTCTTATGGCTCCTTCATCCCGTCACAAATCCATGCTATTATCATTATTATTAATTCCTAGGCTACATCCCTAGTCGGAACAGCAGGATGCTATAAGCCCAGAGGCTCCAACGGGGAAAATAGCCCAGTGAGGAAAGGAAGCAAGAAAGATAAAATATTTAAAGAACAGCAACACCTAAACATATTTCCTTTATAAACTATAATAACTTTAACAAAGCAAGAGGAAGAGAAATTAGATAGAATAGTGTTCCCGAGTGTACCCTCAAGCAAGAGAACTCTAACCCAAGACAGTGGAAGACAATGAAACAGAGGCTATGGCATTACCCAAGATTAGAGAACAATGGTTTGATTTTGGAGTGTCCTCTTAGTAGAGCTGCTTACCATAGCTAGTCTCTTTTACCGTTACCAAGAGGAAAGTGGCCACTGAACATTTGTAGTGCTGTGGTTAACCCTTTGAGTGAAGAAGAGTTGAATTGTAATCTGTGTTGTCAGGTGTACTGTATGAAGACAGAGGAGAATCTGTAAAGAATAGGCCAGACTATTTGTGTATGTATAGGCAAAGGTAAAGTGAACTTTAACCAGAGAGAAGGATCCAATTTAGTATTGTATGGCCAGTCAAAGGACTCAATAACACTCTATCGGTAGTATCTCAATGGGTGGCTGGTGCCCTGGCTATACTACTACCTGTACTCATTTTTTAGGTGTATGCATAAAGCAAGATAGACCTCTAACGAGGCCTAGTGATAGAAAATGGATATAATGAATAACTTACTCTGTCCACCATTTCCTGGATGTTTTTAGATATCATCTCCCATTCGATATATAAGGGTATAGTGTTTTAATGTAACTTCATGTTGATTAAGAATAGTTGTCGAGATGATAATATAAGGAATAGTATCCCATGTTCAGGATACTGTAGTTCATTTCATATCTATAAAGACTTAAGAAGCTTACAAAACAGTAATTGAAGAGTTTGCTACACTAATAATGGGAGGTATTCATAAAAATGAAGGATATCCTTGTAAGCATAAGGTAGAAGTACAAGGTAATTATCTGAAGCAAAAGGTAGAATTATAAGCAAATCTTTCTTTCCATATTCATAATGATTACCTTTTACTTGCGAGGATATCCTCCAAGCAGAAGTAAAAGGTTGACTCGTGTTTCGGGAGCGCTTAGTTGCATGCTGGAACTTGTAAGATTTCACTTGTGCTGTCAAGATAAGGAAGAGTTTAGTATTTATAATACGTATTTAATGCCCTGTTTTTACTTGTATTTAATTAAGTTTACGCATCAGAAAGAACACAGACGCCACCGCACCTTCCCCAAAGCCTCGCTATCTACATCTATCCCCTACCCCTTGCATTAGAAGTTCTTTGACCTCTTTTTAGCTCCCCCACCCCTTGCATTAGAAGTTCTTTGACCTCTTTTTAGCTCCCCCACCCCTTGCATTAGAAGTTCTTTGACCTCTTTTTAGCTCCCCCACCCCTTGCATTAGAAGTTCTTTGACCTCTTTTTAGCTCCCCCACCCCTTGCATTAGAAGTTCTTTGACCTCTTTTTAGCTCCCCCACCCCTTGCATTAGAAGTTCTTTGACCTCTTTTTAGCTCCCCCACCCCTTGCATTAGAAGTTTTTTTTACCTCTTTTTTAGCTTCCCCACCCCTTGCATTAGAAGTTCTTTGACCTCTTTTTAGCTCCCCCACCCCTTGCATTAGAAGTTTTTTTTACCTCTTTTTAGCTCCCACACCCCTTGCATTAGAAGTTCTTTGACCTCTTTTTAGCTTCCCCACCCCTTGCATTGGAAGTTCTTTGACCTCTTTTTAGCTCCCACACCCCTTGCATTGGAAGTTCTTTGACCTCTTTTTAGCTCCCACACCCCTTGCATTAGAAGTTCTTTGACCTCTTTTTAGCTCCCACACCCCTTGCATTAGAAGTTCTTTGACCTCTTATTAGCTCCCACACCTCTAGCATTAGAAGTTCTTTGACCTCTTTTTATCTCCCACACCTCTAGCATTAGAAGTTTTTTGACTCCTCTTTAGCTCCCACACCTCTAGCATTAGAAGTTCTTTGACCTCTTTTCAGCTACCACACCTCAAGCATTACAAGTTCTTTGACCTCTCTTTATAGCTCCCACACCTCTAACATTAGAAGTTCTTTGACCTCTCTCTTTAGCTCCCACACTTCTAGCATTAGAAGTTCTTTGACATATATTTCTAGGTTCCATACTATAAGCCTTAGATGGTCTTCGATCTATATTTTGAGGTGCCTTAGTTCTAGCATTAGAGGCTCTCTATTTTTAGGTGTCTTACCTCTGGCATTAGAGGCTCCTCTTCGCTGTTCTCTCCTGTCTTCTAGTTTTCAAGATCTTTCATTAGATTATCTGTTTCTTTCGAGATTTCATTGTCTCTTTTCCTTAGTTCGGCAGTGTCCTTCTAGATTTCAAAAGAGATTTCAGTGCCGCGATCCTCACTTCGTCAGATTCCTCAGGGAAATCGAAGGCATTTATTCTTTACCTATCTGGGCAATGAGTAAAGAGATGAATACTATCGATTTCTCCGCGTACACTATCATGCCAAAGTAAATTACGAGCAACATGATATATTTACCAATGTCGTTTGGATATGTCCTTACTTCAATGGCGAATTTTGGGACAATCCTGTTGAAGAACTACACGTCACTCACCGTTCAGTTGAACCATTCTGCCTCCATCCTCATTCCCCGCAATCCGTTTTTGCACCGATACTCTGTGAGTTAAGTGAAATCCTTCTCCTAGTCATCAACTCATTTCCTCTTACTCCTATTGACGCGCAATTCCTTGGTTAGATTTCCCCAGCTTACATACAGATCATGTAGGTGTTGCAGGCTACGTTTGAAAAAAATTAAGATCAGGTCTTCAGAAGTCATTTGAAGCTCGGGGAGGAGTTGTTCAGGACTGCTCTTGGAAATTTCAGTTCTGGAGTCATTCAGAAATCCATGTTAAGTATACGGCTATGTCCTTTGAAGACTTTTGGAAATTCGGGAAAGTTTTCTTTCGAAACCGTTCTGAGATTCCGTTCTGGGGGCATTCAGAATTTCATGTTAAGTCTATGGCTATTTCTTCAGAAGCCATTTGTAAATCCGGGAAAGTTTTCTTTCGAAACCGTTCTGAGATTCCGTTCTGGAGGCATTCAGAATTCCATGCTAAGTCTATGGCTATTTCTTCTGAAGCCATTTTAGGACTCGCGAAAAATTCCATTCTTGTTTTATAACAACAACAACAACAACAACAACAACAACAACAATAATAATAATGATAATGAAATAATAATAATAATAATAATAATAATAATAATAATAATAATAATAATAATAAACTACGTGATTTGATTTATGGATTTGAGCTGAAAAGTTTTAAAGACGCTAAACGCTCAACTTTGCAGTTTGAAGGGAACTTTTAAGATACCCGGACGAAGGGTGAAGGGTAATTGAGGTTTAAAGCAAACCGAATTGAAATAGTTGATCTCAGCTAAATTATTTCTGGTTTGGGATTTAGCACAATCTATTTCTGGTACGAATCGATATATATATATATATATATATATATATATATATATATATATATATATATATATATGTATATATGTATATATATATATATATATATATATATATATATATATATATATATATATTTATATATATATATACATATATATACATATATATAGTTTATATATGTGTATATGTAATAGTTGAAATAGTTAATATTACATGTTTAAAACACATGACGTAATATGTCATTTTGGTTGAAGATGCTAGCCGTGGGACTTGCTGTAGTCATTCAAATCATAAACAGGACGCACAATGCAGCCTCAACAATGTGACATTTTTCTTAAGCATCAACACCTTGCATCAGCGTGTGAAAGTTTGTGACGTCACCGGATGCAGGTGTCTTCCGGGATTGTGACAAAACTGATATATAAACTAAGCATACGATATCTGTGATATCGATAATTTAGTCAGTTCATATCTATACTTCACCAGAATTGGTCATCTGACCAACCCAGCTCCCTCCAGTGATGGAGATGTTTAACTCTGTTGTTTTTAACTAATAAATACTTTTAAAGCTAATAAGATGTACTCTGTTATCCAGCTATA
>NC_090764.1:64458499-64463499 GCF_036898095.1 Palaemon carinicauda | reverse complement strand
TTTCTTTTTCTTGCATGTTGGTAGAATGTGCACACACAATATATATATATATATATATATATATATATATATATATGTATGTATATGTATATGTATATAATAAATATATATATATATATGTATATATATAAATATAAATGCAATATATATAATATATATATATATATATTTATATATATGCTTATATTTATTTATATATTTATATGTATATATATGCTTATATTTATTTATATATATATATATATATGTATATATACTGTATGCTTATATATATATACTGTATATATGCTGTATATATATATATATATATATATATACTGTATATATCTATATATATATATATATATATATATATATATATATATATATGTATATATATATATATATTTATATATAAGCTAATATATATTTATATATATATATATATATATATATATATATATATTTATATATAAGCATATATATATTTATTTATATATATATATATATATATATATATATATATATATATATATTTATTTATATATAAGCATATATATATTTATTTATATATATATATATATATATATATATATATATATATATATGTATATACATATATGTATGTCTACGTGTCTATATGATAAATATGCATGTGTAGAAATCATGACAGCTAATGTATAAGCATCAATTATAAGTTAAGATATAATTTCACATTGAAAAAAAAATCCTGAATGAGAATAGCTCTGGAAATTACACGTATGTTGTATACAGCATTCCTTGTTCAGAATATAACGTGTTTTATCTTGGCCAAATAGCAAATGGATGTTTTGGTAGTCCGTTGGTTAAGCCTAAGACACAGATTTAGTTGGTCAGATGCCAAGACAGTAATCCACAGTAATACATTTTATTATTATTATTATTATTATTATTATTATTATTATTATTATTATTGTTTGGTAACCTCAGTGTTGTCAGGTTTATGTGCACAAAGGAGAATGTGGAAAGAACAGGCCATACTATTCCGTGTATGTGAAAACAAAGGGACAATGAACCGTAACCAGAGTGAAGGATCCAATGTAGTACTGTCTGGCCAGTCAAAGGACCCCATAACTCTTTAGCATTAGTATCTCAAAGATATACTATGGAGTCTTTTTTAATTGCCAGTACTCAAGTTCACAATTTAAATCTAAGCCATGATCTCCTTCACCCCTATTATCCATACATTAAGGGATCGTTTGCCTGATACGCCCTCTCCAGTGCCTTCGGTCATAGGCATCCTCTTCCACCGAATCGCTGCTATCCATATCATCCTTCACCTTATCTTGCCATGTACTTCTCTGCCTCTCGATCTTCTCCCCACTAACATGTTCCTCCCAAGCCAGTCTCACTCCCTCACCACCATCCATCCTTAACACGTGCCCACGCCATCTCAGTAATGCAGTATTTTATATATATATATATATATATATATATATATATATATATATATATATATATATATATATATATATATATATATAGTTTGTTTAATCTGACCTATATGGATTTATCAAGAAACTAACAGTTTAGGGATGCCCTTCTGTATCAATACAACACCCTTATATATTTACCCTTATTGTGAGACCAAGGATGTCACCAATACGATGAAAGTACTAACTCCAATCGAGTGTTCACTTTTCCTCTTACGCTTATTGCGTGTCAGCTCTTGGGTTTTCTACTCATTATAGATGCCCTAAACAACTTTTGCCTCATAATCCTTTTCTTATCAGTTCTCCTGAGGGATTTTATAAGCTCCTTGGTGAAAACCGTTTTCTTTTTTAAATTCGATGAAAATTTCCTCGTCGCTTTTTAGAGTAACATAAGATCCTTAAGTGGTTTCTTCCAGCACAAATAATAAATTAGATATGATCTCCATTTTGTTATTATTATTATTATTATTATTATTGTTATTATTATTATTATTATTATTATTATTACTTTCTATGCTACAACTCTTGTGGGAAAAGGAGCATGCTATAAGCCCAGGGGCTCCAACAGGGAAAATAGCCCAGTCGAGAAAGGAAACAAGGAAAAATTAAATTTTTAAGAAGAGTGACAACATTGAAATAAATATCTCCAATATAAACTATAAAAACTTTAACAAAACAAGAGGAAGAGAAACAAGACAGAACAGCATGCCCGATTGTACCCTCAAGCAAGAGAACTCTAACCCAAGACAGTGGAAGACCATGGTATAGAGGCTATGGCACTACCCAAGACAAGAGAACAATGGTTTGATTTATGAGTGTCCTTCTCTTAGAAGAGCTGCTTACCATAGCTAAAGAGTCTCTTCTACCCTTAACAAAAGGAAACTAACCACTGAACAATTACAGTGCAATAGTTAACCCCTTAGGTGAAGAAGAATTGTTTGGTAATCTCTTGCCCGGAAAAAAGCACCTGGTTACTATCTGAGGTAAAGAGGGCCCACAGTTCTTCTTGACTGGAAATAACTGTTCTTAGATGTCAGCCTAGAGAAAAATAATGCATTTTGAGTGACCATCTTGAACAAGAACTGAGTCGGCTGATACAGTCAAGTGACTGGAACGAAAATTTTCAGGATTATGCTGTAAGTTTATAAAAATAAACTGCATCTAGTGACATACAATTTATTATGCGCAATAAATAAAAAAAAAACTGTCTGGGACGTAGCTAGAGATTTGGGGATCTAGAGGGCTGAATCAGTAAAGAAGCCTCTCTCTTTACTAAGAGGATGGTGATTGTAACTTTCCATACATACTTTTATTTACTGACCCTGATTTACAGGTCCCCACTCTCTTGGAGGCCCAGGTGGGCATTTTCATAACCCCTCCCCCCAGCTACGCTGAAAACCGCTAGTGTTGATATTGTTTATGCATTTGTTAGACTAGATAGAAGAAGCTTCTCCATAGTAATATTGTCGTTGAAAAGGGCCTAATGTAATCTGTAATTTGGCCTGGGAACTCTGATAATGTTCCAAAAACGATTTAGACATAGGAAAATTCTATTTTTGAGGTCGAGCCATGTTGTGCTGTTGAAAGTGCTCTAGGCATCTTTCTACTTGAGATATTTCCTGCGAATGATATACTAGAGAATTTTACCTGTTGAGGTATCACAGGGTTCTTATCCCTAGAGAGAGTATCCCGAAAGATATCATGTATTTAACAGGGATGTGTTTAAAACAACCACGGCTATGCTTTCCTGAATAGAGTTAACCTTGTCTCAAAGGATATAGGATAGGATTGGCTACGTGGGAGAGCCGTTACATCCGCAACCCCAGTGTGTTACTGTAAACATTTTATAATAGCTGTAAAATCTTTAAAAAATTATAGTAACTTCCATATCAAAAAAGCTAACAAGTTGAATGTAATAGTTACTATCCAGAACTACATAGAACAAATATACTTATTTCTTATTTCATGTTTCCGCGTTGTTAAAAATGGATTAAAAACTTAAAGTCTATTCTAAAGCAAGAGAAATCATGATTTGATTCTTTAATTTCTATTGGACCATCAATGCCTTATTAATAATAGAGAGTTACGGGGTCCTTTGACTGGCCAGACATTACTGCAGTGGATCCTTCTCTCTGATCATGGTTCAATTCCCCTTTGGCTACACATAAACTGAATAGTCTGACCTATTCTTTACATATTCTACTCTGTCCTCATACACCTGACAACACTGAGATTACCAAACAGTTCTTCTTCACCTAAGGGGTTAACTACTGCCCTGAAAATGTACTGTGGCTACTTTCCTCTGGGTAAGGGTAGAAGAGACCCTTGTAGGTAGTGCCATAGCCTCTGTACCATGGTCTTCCACAGTCTTGGGTTAGAGTTCTCTTGCTTGAGGGTACACTCGGGCACACTATTCTATTTTATTTCTCTCCTCTTGTTTTGTTAAAGTTTTTATAGTTTATATAGGAAATATTTATCTTAATGATGTTACTGTTCTTAAGATATTTTATTTTTCCTTATTTCCATTCCTCACTGGGCTGTTTCCCTATTGGAGCCCCTCGGCTTATAGCATCCTGCTTTTCCAACAAGGGTTACAGCTTAGCAAGTAATAATGATAATAATAATAATAATAATAATAATAATAGTAATAATGATAATAATATGGTTTAATTAAAACCCATAAACCATGAAATAAAGTAACACTAATTATCAGTGCAATTATCAGAAAATAGAAGTATGAGAGTAAGAGGGGAGGGTGGTCTGTTTTACTAACTCAGCCACCCCCCCTACCCCACCCCCAAATCTAATTTATTGTTGTTACTATTCTTAAAATATTTTATTTTGATTGTTTATTCTTCTCTTGTAGTTTATTCATTTCGTTGTTTCATTTCCTCACTGGGCTATTTTTCCTTGTTTGAACCCTTTGGCTCATAGCATCCTGCTTTTCCAACTAGGGTTATAGCCTAGCTATGAATAACAACAACAACAACAATAATCTCTGCTTCGTTCCTGCCAGTGCAAATGGATCTTATAATTATAATTCATCCAAATGTTTAATGAATATGTTTTACCTAATTTTACGCTCCATTTCACTTTTTACCTTATTCAGTTGATCATTGCGATTAATTACAAATAATGAGCACAACTTCTACAGAATAATCTGTTTTGATGGGACTTCATTATTTACAAAATTACCTGTTCATGCCTTATTGAATTTTTGTCTATTCAAAACCAAGGCTTTGTTTTTTGTCCATTCAAAACCAAGGTTTTTAATGAACTCGTTCGTATTATGAAAGTGCAAGTTTAGCTTTAAGTAAGATTTCTATGAACAGGAGTTTGATATCGCTGTGGGATATCCTTTGTCCCATATTCTATCCAACACACTTAAGGAGATTTTTGAGACTAGGTTCATATCTTCAAATTGTTTGGTATCGCTATGCTGAGTATGTTCTGGGCATTTTAGAGTAGAATTAAAATTTTGAAGGTAAGGGACAGTGACATTGACCTATCGAGCAGGAGAATGCCCTAAAAACTGACCATATATATATA
>NC_090764.1:64448499-64453499 GCF_036898095.1 Palaemon carinicauda | reverse complement strand
TTACACATGACGTTTCTTAGCATCAGAACTAGACAAACAATGGGTTGTGGTGGCCTGGTGGTAGCGTCCTTCCCTGGTGATCGCCAGACTGGGGTTCGAATCCCGCTCAAATTCTTTAGTTCCTTTTGTCACTGCAACCTCACCGTCATTGTGAGTCAAGGATGGGAGTGTTTTGGGGAGCCTATAGGATTGTCTGCTGAGTCATCATCTGCCATAGCCTGGCCCTCCTTGGTCTTAGCTTGGTTAGAGAGGGGGCTTGGGCGCTGATGGTATGTAATATGGTTAGTCTCTATGGCATTGTCCTGCTTGATAGGGAAATGTCACTGTCCCTTCTCTCTGCCATTAATGAGCCACCTTTAAACTTTTAATGATCAGCCACTGAACCAGTGAGAGCATATAATTATGCCTATTAGTTCAACATATGCTACAATGGACAACAAAAGTATCCATACACTGACCCGCAGTAGATCGAAGCGAATATTATAAGATTTATTTATTTCTGGTATGACATTGAAACAATATCCTATAGATTTTGCAGATTTGAGAAGAAAGGTCTCAGAAGAATATTGGGAGTTAAATGGCAGGACAGGATTAGAAATGAATCTATAAGAGACATTACTCGAGTGCCATATGTGTATGAGATCATGGTGAGGGGTAGATGGAGATGGTTTGGGCATGCTCTTAGCACTCTTAGAGATTAGTTCACCAAACGTTTAGCTGGGCTCCACAAGGCACTGGAAGAGTTGGAAGACAAAGGCCTACATGGTTGAGGGCTATGAACCGTGAAGTAGGAAATGATGAATGGAGTATTTAATTAAAACCTCAATATAGAGACGATTGTCGAAATCTTACAGAGTCCCTTCGTGTCAATAGGCATAGGAGATGATGATGATGATCTTAGAAACATTGACGGTTCAATAAATTAGGTCGCCAGGAAAGAGACACAGATACAGTTATCTTTGTCCATTTGGAAACAAGTACATGATTATATTTCTGAATAAGTCATATGAAGTTTCTAGAAGTACATTTACCATTAGTAATGATACCAGTGGATGCACTATATAAAAAAATTTCCACCAAATATGTTAACACTTAGAATGAAATTTTCCATTATCCGTTTGAAGGATTGTGAGCTCATATGTTGAGCAAAGCGTTTAGTTTGGAATGGAGAATTTATACCCTAAAGGTTTTGTAAGCAATAACTTGATTCATATATAATGCATGAAGGGAAAGTCTTATTATAACCATATTACTTCTTTACATAGTAATGAGGAAAAATGTAATATCCATTAGGTTTCCATATCATTGTTGTATCCGCTTATGAAGAACCGATTTCTCACACATTATTGCCATAAAGACCGCAATAACTTTAAATCACTTAAAAAAACATTTTCCTTTGTTTTTATTATAATCTTTATTATTCTACAGGTGCTATATCTTCCTAAGGTTTGAATACTATTGGTTATGGGAATCAAACCCCAGACTTTATTTCCTTGTGTTAACCTGAATGTTGGCAACTGCTTCCTTGGTAAGTCCCACGGAGCTGGGCTATTGGCACGCCAACTTTACGGAGGGCCACTTGGCATTGCGCGATCTGGGAAAGGAAAAAAAATTACATATTAAACAGGAAAAAATTGGTATAGACAACATTTTTCCAAGGTATTTACCGTCTAATTTAAGTTAGGTAATTGTAGTTTTTATTTATGATTTAACTAATGCTCAGCAAAAAAAAAAAAAAAAAAACTGTTACTACATGCCTAAGATAGAAACAGTATATATTTTAATGGTCCTGTTCATTCATTTAGTCTTTTTTTACTATTATTCAAATCGAATATTCAATATCTTATGCATAGAAAATGCTCACCTTTCCAAAACGTTTAACTTCCTTAAAGAAAAGTGCCATCTCTTTTTTTCCTGTCATTAGCCAGAAAATAGACAGGCTAAAACGAAGATTAACTCTGGCTTATTGTTCTTATTATAAAGAGAGGAACTGCAGTTGGTCTTGTGAGTAAAAACTGTATAAATGTACTACACTCACTTGCATACAAAGTACAAAGGTGCATTGACATTTACAACAGTTTGGCAACTGACAACAAGTGACATGACGTTTCCTCTTCGCTTCGGAGACGAAAAAGTGAGGGTTCTCTCATTTGAAAACAAACAATATACTTGAAGTTAAACTAGGCTCTAGTTCTACTTATCTGAACGTTTCAGAACCAACCATAGTGTATTGGAAGTTGGGTCACCGAATTTTTATTTTTATCCAGCAAAATATTTGCCCACTAGACTAGCGCACGTAGTGAAGTATGGAAGCTACTGCTTGCCAGAACAGAGGAGCAATGAAACAATGTTTGAATGCCTTCGAGCCGCATCGGAGCAAAGACCAGTAAGGGAATATTTCGTGTCAGTTCGTTGACCAACATACTTGTTGATGCACTTAACAATGTGGGCGACGATGGATATGGATTGGAAGAATTCTCCTTTTCTAATGATCTACACACGCACCGGGTTTTCCCATCTTTTGTATCTATATTGATGTTAAAATCTGGTTTATTCGGAAACATTCTGATAAAGACATAATTTTGTGGAAACAGTGCTGTAGTGAAAACAATAAATGAAAAATGAAAAGAATAGTTATAGTTTCTTCAACTAGAGGCTAACACTTGAAAACTTGAAGAAACAGAAAATACGAAAATTCCTGTTGGAAACACACTGACGCCACCAAGGCAATCACATTCAATGAAAGTTGCATCAGAAAGCTTGTGTCCCAAAAGAAGAGAAAATTTCACCAGCTTCAAAAGATTAAGATATTCTAAAATGCATATGATTAAGCAGGTTATGCAAATGTATCTGTTAACAAATTAATATGCATGGAATATGAAAATAACTAACCGTTTCCTTAGGTAGGCTGGTAGTGCGGGAGAGGATCCATGCGAACTGCGCCTTGTGAGACTCTCTGAAGTTGTAGCAGGTGAACACACACGCATATGAGGTATAGTCAGTGCTCACCACGACCATTTCTGCGTCAAACTTGTCTGTAAAAAGGGAAAGGCGGTTTTTTTTACTTGTATTAATTCCTATTACATGGATAACTATTTAAAGAAGTATATATGCCATTAATAAGAGGGATTTGCTATGGCCGTTCTCTGTAGCTACACAAGTAAGCTACAGCCTTACTCATGAAGGGCAGAGGCAAGGAGCAGTGACAATGGCCTAGCTGGACACTGTTCTAGAGACTGACCATATATATATACATATTGTCAGCCCCAAGCCCCCTCTCCACCCAAGCTAGGCCAGGGAGGGCCAGGCAATGGCTGCAGATGACTCAGTAGGTAGACCTATAGGCTACCCCAAACACCCCATCCTTAACTCACAAGGATGGTGAGGTTGCAGACACTAAAGAAACTAACAAGTTGAGAGGGACTTGAACTCTTGTCTGGCGATCACCAGGCAGGGACATTTCCAATAGGCCACCACAGCATTTCATTATTGGTCTTAATGAAGTGTATATATATATATATATATATATATATAGACATATATATATATATATATATATATATATATATATGATATATATATATATATATATATATATATATATGTGTGTGTGTGTGTGTGTGTGCGTGTGTATATATATACAGAAAAGTATCACAAATCCAAATAAGTGATCTTAACTTTGCTAAGGTACCCAAGAGATAGAAACAAAATATTCTGATTCTCATAGTCGATGGTAATATATTTTTTCACCGGTTACAATAATTACATTATGGACGGACGTTTCTTAATTTTACTACATGAACGAAACTATTCAGAAAAATCCTTTTCTTATACTTTACTCAATATAACACCAAATAGGGCATGAAACCCCATGGACGTAACTATCAAATATAATGTCACTATTCAACATTTCATAGATATAAAGTTTCATGGCGGCCTATTAGAAACGTCCATGCCTGGTGATTGCCAAACTAGGGTTCGAATCATGCTCAAACTCTTTTAGTTTCTTGCAATGTCTATAAGCTCTCCATCCTTTTGAGGTTAGAAGGGGGCGTTTGGGGGAGCCTAGAAGTACACCTACTGAGTCAGCTGCAGCCCTGCTCCTAGCTTGGATGGAGAGGGGGCTTATGCGCTGATCATATGTATATATGGTAAGTCTCAAGGGCATTGTCCTTCTTGCCGGGGCAATGTCACTATCCCTTGCCCTTGCTTTCCTTGAGCGGCCTTTAAACATGCATTCAGATTTTTCTCTTAAATGTTATCCATTTTGAAAATATAACTGGTTATATCCGGATCACTGCAGAAGCGTTACCTCTAATGGTTGTGGTGAACTGGGCCAGTCCTGGTGTTTTCTGAGTAAGGGAGCCTGTCTGGCTGACTGGACTGAAGTCACCCAACACGCCGTTGGAAATCACGGTGAAGCCTGATCCTAAGGGGAGAAAAAATTGTTGGATTAAGACTGTACAGTTATACTGTGTATATACTATATATTTCCACTAAGCTGTAGGAAGAATCAGGAAAACATTTTGACCAAGCTCTTTCGTATTGTCATGACTTTTCTGGGTAGGCATTATGCGGTCATGATTTCGTTTTTGTGATCCTATCTCCAGCTTAGTGGCAACAATATACAATGTATGCTTCAGCGATAAATCGTTAATATATATACATTATATAGATATATATGTGTGTGTGTTTGTGTGTGTATATATATATATACATACATATATATATATATATATATATATATATATATATATATATATATATATATATGTTATACGTGTGTGTGTGTTTTTGGGCATAGTAATTCTCTTGGTGATTTTTTATTAAATCCAAATGCACTTATAGTATCCATTAATTTAAAACAACACTTCAGGTTTTTTGTTTCTTTTCTTGGATGAAACAGCTATAAAAAAAGTTGAATAGAAAATTGTTAACTTTTGTAATCTAATATATATATATATATATATATATATATATATATATGTATATATATGTAT
>NC_090764.1:64438499-64443499 GCF_036898095.1 Palaemon carinicauda | reverse complement strand
TAAGCCCAAGGGCTTCAACGGGGAAAAATATCCCAGTGAGGAAAGGAAAATAAGGAAATAAATAAACTACAAGAGAAGTAATGAACAATTAATATTAAGTATACTAAGAACAGTAACAAAATTAAAATAAAACTTTCATACATAAACCATAAAAAGAGACGCATGTCATTAGAATAAAACGTTTATTCTGTAGTACTCTAGCTGTAGTACTCTAGAAGTTTTATTCCAGCTGTGACTAGGTTGTGGAATCATACTCCTAATCGGGTAGTTGAATCAGTAGAACTTCAAAAGTTCAAAGTTGCAGTAAATGTGTTTATGTTGAACAGGCTGACATAGGTATAGTTTATATATGAAATATCTGTTTTAATGTTGTTAATGTTTCTAAAATATTTTATCTTAATTGTTTATTGCTTCTTATATCGTTTATTTATTTCCTTTCCTCACTGAGCTACTTTTCCCTGTTGGAGCCCTTGGGCTTATAGCATCTAGATTTTCCAACTAGGGATGTAGCTTAGCTAGTAATAATGATAATAATAATAATGAAAGATTAAAACTACAGTACAGAAAAACTAAAATCAAGACTGCAGGGTTGTGGAGGCCTTGTGGTAGCGTCCTTGCCTGGTGATTTCCAGACTGGGGTTCGAACTCGTTATTAGTTCCTTTGGTTACTGCAACCCCACCATCCTTGTGAGCTTAGGTTGGGGTTGGGTTTGAGGGAGCCTATAGATATATCTGCTGAGTCATTGTCTGGCCATCCTTGGTCCTAGCTTGGGGGGAGAGGGAGCTTGGTCGTTGGTCATATGTATAAATGGTCAGTCTCTAGTCATTGTCTTGCTTGCTAGGGCAACGTCACTGCCCCTTGCCTCTGCCATTCATGAGCGGCCTTTAAACCTTTAAACAACGAATAGGTAGGTAATGTGGTAGATATATAATTAAAGACAATCTTTAATATGATGTGAGTTCATTTTACATTTAAAGAAAAATAATATTTTAATACCAAAAGTGCTTTAAAAACTTAATTATCTTCGCGTACGAATATATTTCCAAGACTGCCTGGCAAGATATCAGCAGGCCATAGGCCATTCTTAGTCTTTCTAACGGCAGACATGTTGCTATTGTGGTATTTACGTCCACTTAAATATTTCGATGAATATTTCAGTGGTATTTTTAAGGCATATTCTCTAAACCCTTCCTGGACCATAATTTCTATAACCATTTTTCATCAGTCTAAACAAAATGTGATCCATTTTTTTTTAATATTATTATTATTATTATTATTATTATTATTTTTATTATTATTATTATTATTATTATTATTATTATTATTATTATTATCTAAGCTACAGCTCTAGTTAGTAAAGAAGAATGCTATAATCCAAGGGCTCCAACAGGTAAAATAGCCCAGTGAGGAAATGAAACAAGGAAACGGATAGAATAGTATGCCCGAGTGTACCCTCAAGCAAGAGAACTCTAATCCAAGACAGTGGAAGACCATGGTACAGAGGCTATGGTGCTACACAAGACCAGAGAACAATGGTTTGATTTTGGAGTGTCCTTCTCCTAGAAGAGCTGCATACCATAGCTTAAGAGTCTCTTCTACCCTTACCAAGAGGAAAGTAGCCACTGAACAATTACAGTGCAGTAGTTAATCCCTTCATTAAGGAAGAATTGTTTGGTAATCTCAGTGTTGTCAGGTGTATGAGAACAAAGGAGAATCTGTAAAGAATAGTCCAGACTATTCGGGATATATGTAGGCAAAGAGAAAATAAACTGTTACCGGAGAGAAGGATCCAATGTAATACTGTCCAGCCAGTCAAAGGAATATCTCTCTAGAATCTTTTTCCTACGCTTCAATCCAATGGGTGGCTTAGATACTGTACTGCACATGTTTCACACTCCAACATTGTAACATATTAACATATTTTTTTTATTGTATATTTCACTATTCACCTCTTTGTCAACAGAATCGGTTAGAGCCTGTTTTTTCTTTCATTGGTCATTTGAATTTTTGTGACCTTCTTCCACTAAAACTGTTGTATAAAAAGCTCATTGTCTGTTAAGATAAAGTTAGTTGCATTCGCCTCGTCTCTCAGTTATCACCTACCTGACGATCCGCACATTGGAACAGAAATAAGATAGAACAGCACATTTTAGCTTAACTCTTATTATTGAGCCTTTCCCAATACGTATTCATGTTATAGATCTTCCACGCACGGTTATACCGTTACTCTCCTTCAATTAAAGCAAATGTTCCCTTTCACTTGTCACCAAAGACATTTGTTCTCTTTCACCTTTTACCACCAAAAGCATTTTTTCTTTTTCACTTGTCACCACCCAAAGAATTTGTTCTCTTTCACTTATCAACACCAAAATCTTCTGTTCTCTTTCACCTGTCACCGCTAAAATCTTTTGTTCTCTTTCACCTGTCTCCACTAAAATCTTTTGTTCTCTTTCACCTGTCTCCACTAAAATCTTTTGTTCTCTTTCACCTGTCATTAAAGGCAATTGTTTTCTTTCACCTGTTACAAAAGCATTTGTTGTCTTTCACCTGTCACCACCTAAATCTTGCCGATACCACAACACCTCTTACACCCTCCCTATCATCCTCCTGTGAAGAGGGCCACTTGGCTCCCCTTTGTTTTTGGGAACAATATAATTGAACTCAAAACTATTGGAAATTGCCAGGCAAACAGGACGAGATATGCCTACAAGGCAATGAAATGGCCTTGTGAAACAGCTATAACAACGTCTCTTTTTCTATTGAGAAACCCTGTTAGTGGGGATACCTCAACGTAGAGAAAGAGTTTGTGTATCACCGTCATCAGCAAAGCTGTACTAGCCAGCGACACACCAACTATAGTCCATTTCTTTTAGCTATGCATATTTGCACCGACTTGCGGCGGTGCCCTTTTAGCTCGGAAAAGTTTCCTGATCGCTGATTGGTTAGAATAATCTTGTCCAACCAATCAGCGATCCGGAAACTTTTCCGAGCTAGAAGGGCACCGCTGCGAGTCGGTGCAAATATGCATCGCTAAAAGAAATGGACTATAGGTTGGTTTGCTGTGAGTGATGAGACAAAAGGTTCCCATCATCACTAATTTGCACTGGTCAGCGTGATGAAAACTGTCCAAACCTCAGATATGAGTAAGGGCGTGTCTGAACCCTATGTCCTGAAGTGGACCAGAAATGGCTGCATTTGTTGTTGTTGTTTTATATATATATATATATATATATATATATATATATATATATATATATATATATATATATATATATCAACAATGTTATGTTTCCGTTATAGACCAATGAAATATTAGCAAGCAAGATATGAAGCGAACCCTATAAAAACAGGAAAATTGACCGCCAGTTATTTCTTGTGGTCAAGGCTACTTTTTATGACTCCGGATGTTAGGGACGGTTGGAACTCGCTCCTCACAAGTGCTAGAAAGCACTCTGGGTTTTAAGAAGAGATTGACATTGTCAGGTAATAAAGGTTTAGAGGCCACTCATGAATGGCAGGGGCAAGGGATAGTGACATTGTCATATCGAGCAGGACAATGCCCTAGAGACTGGCCGTATACACATGATCAGCGCTGATGACTCAGCAGATAGACCTATAGGCTCCCCTAAACCTTCTATCTTTAGCTCACAAGGTTGCAGCGGCCAAAGAAATTAACGAGTTTGAGCGGGACTCAAACCCCAGTCCTGCATTCACCAGTCAGGAACTTTACCATATCGGCCACAACAACAACAACAACAACAATAATAATAATAATAATAATAATAATAAAATTTGTAGACTGCTCTCAAGGTCAGGTTAGGTTAGGTCTGAAGAACAGACTTATAATTTACCAATTATTTGCTGATTTATGTGCAATACTGTTGTAACTAATACATCAATGATAGCAATACTAATAACCATCAATATTGGTATTATCATTATGAATATAATTATTAATACAGAGAATTCATCATAGTTTGGCTAATTGAGTCTTGTATTTGGATTAAATTTTTTAAGCCAAATGTATGTAATACTACAATCACTGATCATATCTAAATTAACTAAAATCGATTGCTCATTCATTGATGATATTATGGGATCCAGAACAAATAAGTGTGATTAAATGAGTTAACAAAGTAATAGAATAAAAAAAAAAAAAATAACTTCACCAACAAAGATCCTTCTGAAGTGAACCCAGTTTCCTTCCCTGGTCTGTTACCTAAGTGTGTTTTCTTGTACACTGCATCGCAAAAGTATCGGTGCAAAGGGGCTGATTCGTACTGTTCCGGAAGAATTCACTCAAGCACTGATATCGTAGGAAGGGAGGGTTGGTATACCTGCAGGCTGTAGGTGCTCAGCAAGTACTAAATACTTAGACTAATATTTTAGTACGTCGCTATACCGAAACTCAGGCCTACCAACACGTAGGACGTTAGATGTATTTCAGTGACTTTCGTACTTTGGTCCAAAATGTTTCGCACCAATTGTGCGCCGGTACATTTTGACCTAGTGTACGGACTGCTGCGTTGACTAAAAATTGGAAATCACACTCATGATATTAAGAGAATATTCTATTGCAAGAACGTTGAAACCTTACCTGTCAATTGATAACTGTAAACAGTGCAGTTGACAGATTTCTCTTCAGCATTACGAAGACCTCCGATTCTATACCAATTTCCAGAGAACTGAGGAAAGAAATAAAGAATAGAGAATAAACATTTTGCTGTCATTTTAAAAAGGACAGTCTATTTATTATTATTATTATTATTATTATTATTATTATTACCAGCTAAGCTACAACCCTAGTTGGAAAAGCAAGATGCTATAAGCCCAAGTGCTCCAACAGTGAAAAATAGCCCAGTGAGGAAAGAAAATAAGGGAATAAATAAA
This sequence comes from Palaemon carinicauda, assembly GCF_036898095.1. Taxonomy (NCBI): domain Eukaryota; kingdom Metazoa; phylum Arthropoda; class Malacostraca; order Decapoda; family Palaemonidae; genus Palaemon; species Palaemon carinicauda. The sequence continues at coordinate 64,438,608 of NC_090764.1, read as the reverse complement.
CGATCTGAGAAATAATGAACAATTAAAATAAATCATTTTATAAACAGTAACAACATCAAAACGGAGATGTCATTAATAAACTATAAAAAGGCTTTTGCATCAAATCATT